>NC_061117.1:35076609-35167029 GCF_002878395.1 Capsicum annuum
TATATATATATATATATATATATATATATATATATATTTATATGTCAATATCATAAACAATACCCAGACTTGAACTGATAAATATATCATCAATATTATAATTAATAGACGAAATTAAATTGATAAATATAGATAATCATCATCATAATAACAATAAGCATCAACTAGCAATACAAACCCATCATAATCATCAAGTTCCAACACTCCTCATTATTACTTTAGTAATCATTTAAAAGGTTACAAGGATTAACATGAATGTAGGCCTAAGGTGGGTTGAAGAGTCTTCGATATCCCTGAAATCCATTATAAGAAAAATTCTACCCCATAGAAGCCTAAGATATCTAAATCCACTTTTATATGTTAATTCAGACACAATTAATCCTTAAGATAGAGATATTACCTAAAACATGAGCAACTAAGCCAACTATGCCTAAATTAAGACATTTAAATATACTAAATGGCCCGACTGACCCAAGTATTGCTAATAACATCAACAATTCCTAAAATTCATCCCAAATCTAAAACAAATTCATAAACATACTATAAATTAGCTCAAACTATCAGGAAAAAAAATCTAGCATACCTGGATGCCAAAAAAGCTCAAAGAATCTGCTAAATCAATGATTTTTCCTTCCGAGAAGCTTTCGCAAGGTGCCACACTATCAAAATTACAACCTATTTATCAAAATGAGAATAATAATACCTATATTGATCTATTGTGATTTGAGTTCAAAATTACTCAAAAATCACATGTGGGTCCCATTTACAAAAATTATATTTTGAAACCAATCCAACATCCCCATATGCTCAAGAAAAATTTTCCCTCAAAATGGGTGAATTCTGTACTAAATTGGTGTTAAAACCAAGTCACCAAGGTTTAGGGATTTTAGAGAAGAATAGGGGAAATCAACCATGAAATCAGAGGAATCTTACCTCAAATTTGATGGAAAAATGCATAATCGATCCTTACCCAATCTTTCAAAAGTACCCACAATGATATTCTTATGCTATTCCACTCCTTAGTTTTTAAGTCTCATGAGAATAGATGACAAAAGGGAAAAATCAAGATGAAATTGGGTATTTATACAATTTTCTGGTATCCGAGAGTTGCATTCATGACACTAGTATTGCCAGCACGATACCTGCCCATTGGTTGCCATATTAGTTTTACGATGACCATCAATCACATTCACAGCTCTGCTGCTGCTTCATGGGTATCATTTTTGTGGCTACCAACATTGCTTACATGACTTCCCTCGGTGCTTGCAAGACCGTGATTGTAATTAGTGAGTGCATCAGCACCAGCTAAGACTTGGAAATTTTTAAGTCTTCGCCAACCTTTCGAGATGTATCCAAAATCCCGTACATGCAAATGGAACATTCTACTCTATCAAATTTGATGTTTCAAACTCAATGACGTAGTTTAAATTTTCATCCGAGGTCATGTCTATGAAAAGTAGGTCCCACATTCAACTTTTCATTTTCTTAACTCCTGACCAATAGCTCAAAATGAGTTTGAATTTCTCAAAATCCTACCAAATGTGTACCTAGCATAAAATTGACATTTCAGAGCTATTAGAATAGTCAAATTTAGCATACGAGACCATTTGACTAAAGTTTTCACCAGTACCCACTTTGAACCAGTAAGGACTTCAAAATAGAAAATTGACTCTAAAAAACAAATGAATTACCCGATAACCGAATTTTTAGTCCTAATATAAGTCATAAAATGACTTGGGACAGCTATAGGAAAGCTCTAATGGAAAAAATAAGAAGAAATACAGAAAATGACCTAAAGGGTCATTACAGTGCAACTCTTTGGAAAAGTCACAACCCATTATAATGATCATAACCATCCAAATCGAAAAGGTGCCTATTTAAATTAATTCTTTCTCTTTGTGTCTTTTAAAAAAAATACCTATTTATTTTACATTCACACATCTTAAAAATCTAACAATCCCCCACATGAATGAAAATGACTATTTTATAATGCTTTATGGACAAATGTGTTTTACAAGTAAAGACTTGTTGCATCTGGATAAGTAGGTTTCCCTTTAAACTCTTTGTAGTGAACTTGCATCAGATGCACTCGGTCAATCGGTAGATGTGATATCTTTAAACCGCCAAGCTTTAATGTACCCCTAGACAACACAAGTCACACAACTAGTCTTTACCTTTTATGGTTTTCATAGTTTAGTTCGTTTTAGCCATGAACACATCGTGGTTTCATGAGATCTTAAAGAATAGTCCTTTGCTATCATTCACCTTGAAGTGGTTTTCATTTCACCCTCACACAGGTGATTCCTAAATGTTTAATCCTATAGATCAACCTATTTGGTAAAACCTGCCATACTTTGAAACCGTTAAAAAGTTTCAAACCATAAGCCTTATCCTTGTTTCCTGAACATTGTCTTCATCATGTGAATAAGTTAAGTATATTAACAATGTTGAACCGTCAGTCACAACTTTGTTTGATCTCCTTGAACCTAGATCTTGGTATCTCTAGTCTGTTAGGTAGAATTATCACCATAATGACTTGTCCTAGGCCGTAAACCCATTCCCTTTGATGATCTCTCAACTCGCTCTATAGATAGGCATTTTTAAAGTGGATCTGACACATTATCATTTGACTTTATATAGTCCATCATGATAATTCCACTAGAGATTATTTCTCTAATGATTTTATGTCTTTGTCTAATATGATGAGATTTACCATTATACATCATGCTCCCTGCCCTTTATATTGCCATTTGACTATCATAGTGTATGTATACTGGTGCCAATAGTTTGGGCCGATAAGGAATATTTTTCAAGAAATTCTGGAGCCATTCAGCTTCTTCACTGGCTTTATCTAATGTGATAAATTTAAATTTTATTGTAGAGCGGGCAATACATATATGTTTGGATGATTTTCAAGAGACTGCTCCTCCACCTAAAGTAAATACATATCTACTCATGGATTTTACTTCATTCGATCTGGTAATACAATTTGTATTACTATATCTTTCAATTACCGTTGGATATTTGTTATATAGTATAATCTTGATTATACTTAGCTACCTTAAATCTCTTTTCATTGCATCTAATGAGTTTGATTGGGATTACTCGTGTACCAACTCCATTTACTAATAGCACATGATATGTCTGATCGCGTACAATTTATGATATACATCAAACTTCTCAACACTCTTGTGTAGTCCAACTGTGAGACACTTTTACCTTTATTCTCTTGAAATGCATAGCTCACATCTAATGGAGTCTTGAAAATACTGAAATCCAAATATTTAAACTTGTCAACTACTTTTTCAATTTAACGAGATTGTGACAACTCTATCCCTTGTGAAGTTCTTTATATTCTTATTCCTAAGATCGCATTCGCAATTCCAAGGTCTTTCATATCAAACTTGCTTTCAAGCATTCATTTTATAGTATTTATGTCAGAAATGTCTCTACTTATGATCAACATATCATCCACATACAAACAAATAATGACTTTGTGATTTAGAGTGACTTTAATGTAAACACATTTATCACATTCATTTACCTTGAAGCTATTTGCCAACATCGTTTGGTCAAACTTTGCATGTCACTATTTGGGTGCTTATTTTTGTCCATAAAGTGACTTAACAAGTTTGCACATTTATTTTCTTTATCGAGAACCACAAAATCCTCGGGTTGTTCCATGTAAATTTCTCCCTTCAATTTTTCTTTTAAGAATGTTGTTTTCACGTCCATTTGATGGATTTCAAAATCATATACCACCGTTAATGCAACCAATATCCGATGGGCGTTATCCTTGTTACAGGCGAGTAACTGTCGAAATAATTAAGACCTTTTTTGGTCTAAAGCCTTTCACAATAAGTCATGCCTTGTATTTGTCAATAGTACCATCAGCTTTCATTTTTTGATCCATTTAGAACATAAAGGTTTATATTCTAGAGGAAGATCAACCAACTCCCAGGTGAGGTTGCTCAAAATTGAATCAATCTCACTATTGATTGCCTCTTTCTAAAAGAATGAGTTCCAAGACGACATCATTTATTTAAGCATTTGAGGCTTATTTTTAATACGAAATGTTACAAAATTTGATCTGAAGGAAATCGACGTTCTTTGACGTGTACGACGCCTTGTATTCTCATTATTAAGTACATTCTTCTTTAGTTCATCTCGAGGTCATTTAGACACTCTACTAAATAGTTCATGTCTAGTTTTATATGGATAAATGTGTTCAAAGAACTCAGCATTATTTGATTCAATTACTATATTTTTATAAATATTCGAATATTTGGATTTATAACCCAAAAATTGACATGCTTTATTATTTTTAAAATATCTGATGAAAACACAATCTTTAATTTTTTGGTCTTATTTTTACCTTTTTGGGTATAAGCACTTGGACTTTGGCTAGACACTCCCACACTTTGAAGTATTTCGGGTTTGATTTTCTTTCGTTTCATTTTTCATATTGAATGGATTGTGTCTTGCAATGGGACACTCTATTGAGTACTCAGTTTGCTGTAAGAATATCTTTTCCCCATAAGTTTTGTGGTAAACCTAAACTTATGAGTAAGACATTCATCATTTCCTTCAACGTTTGATTTTTTCTTTCAACAATTTCATTCGATTGAGGTGAATACAGGACAGTAGTTTAATAAAAAATTTCATTTTCTAAATATATATCCGTAAAAAAAAATTCATACTCTTCACCCCTATCACTCCTTATCATTTTGATCTTTTTATCCAACTGATTTTCAACATCGTCACATACCTTATTAGCATGACCACAAAAGTATTGAATATCGAATTCATGAATCACTATAAACTATCATTAAATAATTACTGATCAAATCATTGATTCCCAAAGCAAGCACATGCTAGTTAGACAGTTTCTCAACTTCTTTGCTTCTTATTATCTCTTTAGTTAAATCATGTGTTCCTCCGAATGTAAAATTGACTCGCAACCTGAACAATCAATTGTTCTTTAGTTAAATCATGTATTCCTCCGAATGTAAAATTAACTCCCAATCAATTATTCTTATGGAAATCAATTATTATTCTAATCACCATCACATTGAATATAATTAGGCATAATACGTAAATTTGTCCTTTAACTTGACCTCAAATCACATCTATGACCTCCAACTTTGAATGTGCATAAGTAGACACTTAAACTTGTATAAAGTTGAACAAGTAGACACACACGTCCTATGTGGCATAATACACGTAGGATGCCACATAGGACATGCGTGTCTACTTGTTCAACTTTATATAAGTTTAAGTGTCTACTTATATACATCTAAAGTTGGAGGTCATATATATATATGATCTGAGGCCAAGTTAAAGGGCATGTTTATGTATTATGCCAACATAATTATAAATCAATTCGGAATCTTATCAGATTTCCATAAGAATCTCTCTCTCAATTATATATATATATATATAAAGGAGGCTTAGAATTATGCTGATGTGGCATACTTCTAAGGCCTTCATTGTTATTTATCTTTTTTGCCAATTTTTTTTTACTTTTTATCTCATTTTTCTCATTTAAAATTAAATATATTTGTGAGAAAAAACACCTATTTCAATCTACTTATCACAGTTAAATGAATTGGATTGTTTAATGTCCTTATTAGTTCTGTTGATAATAACGGATTGGGTGATAACATACTGCCACTCTCAATTATAACTTACAACTCATTTAAATCCATTAAACCACTTAATTACCATCTCATTTAAATCCACATAACCCATACTAATTTGTAACCTCTTATAACTCAAATTATCACAACTTGTTGAGAAAATAGGAGTAAGAGCAGGAAATCTACATTCAGATATCAAGGTTTTTTCTCCTTTTCTTATAATTTTTATTCTGTTTACTCTTATGTGTTTATCTATACACAAGATTAATTTTAAGCCCTTTTGTTGTTTTTATTTTTGGTACCCAAAAAAATCATGAAAACATTAATATATGACAATAATAAGAATGTCGAAGTGGAATATATGAATTAATATGGCGTGAGATTGATTTGACGATGAACGAATATAAAGTTCTTACAATTGAAGAATAAACGAGGATCAACAACAGGTATCTTTTAAAATTTTTAGAAGATTTTATTTATATTGTGTGTTTGTAGTTTTGGTTTTTCGCTATTGTTGTGTAGCTCTTTGTGGATTCAGAAGTTTCTTGGTACTGTAATATTTTTGTGTATTTGCGAATCCCTTTTTGCTCTATTGGGAAAAGCAATGAACCCTAGATAAAGTTTGAATTTTTATTTGGGTTCTTGAAGCTATGATTGTATTGTTGTTGTTTTTCCTATTGTTGTGTAGTTCTGGTGGGTTGAGGAGTATAGTGATTGTCTTGGTAATGTATAATTTGGTGTATTGCAACTCTTTTTATTCTTCTGGGAACATCAATGAACCCCACCAAATGATAAAGTTTGGAGTAAAATAATAGAAAAAATATTGATAGCACTTGCAGAAAAAAAAATATGTATGCATAGAACTTAAGGAATTGACAGGAGATGTAATTTTTCTTTTTAGATAAAGCTTTTGGGAGCATGAGACTTTTGAGATGACGTTATGTAACGTTTTTTATATTTATTAATTCGACTTTTTTGTAATTATTAAAATATTTTAATTGCTCTGTAACAATTGTTGTTCCACGTGTGTTCTAAAGTAAATGAATGATGAAGTCATATGTGAAGAAACTAAAATGTAGCGCATCATTTAGTATTTATAAAGGCTTAACAATATCAATGAAAGAAGAGTTCGATAAATTGCTATCCAACTCATTTGAATACTTATAATTTTTTTTCTCCTCCTACCAAATTGAGTTTTAATTTTATTTAAACTACACTTTGTGTGATATTTGGCATGCTAAAAGTTTACCAAACATATATTTGATTATTGATATCTTTTTCCGTTAAGTATATTTATGTATATTTAGGAGATGAACTAAACTTAATATAATTTACCAATGCCCTTTTTATTATAGTTTACAGAGTAAACATTTAAAAAAAAACACTAGAAGAGCTATAATGGTAAAAATATGCTTTATTTTTAATTAATAATAAATTTATAAACTGAGCACTAACTTGTGCGAAGCACGGACAAGTTCTCCAGTAATCTTATAAGATTATTTGTTCTTATAGAATTCAATTATGTTCGACGTGAGGATGATTAAAATCTTATGGAAAAAATATTTTACCACAAACATTGTTGGAAATTCTTCAAAACTTGAGGCATGGTTATTGACACTGTTCTTAAGGATATTCACCTGATATAGATGAATCACCTAGGATTCGACAAGCTTTTCTAGAGTTAAATTAAAAGTTAAAGACTAACAAAGACTTCATAGTATAAAACCCAACACTCTATATTTTAGTAGGAAAATTTGAAGGGTTGAGTTTATTTATATAATGAGATAATTCATCAAATGCGCTAGTGTGGATCAAAAAGCGTCACAATTGTTATCAAATATTATTGGATCATGACTCAAAATGATTATGGTCATTAGTACAAATGATATGGCTCACCAACGGTATGTTATCAAAAGGCTAAAACGTTAGTGGAGTTAGAGGAATTGAAGAAGAATAAAGCTCAAGAAATGGCTATTTAAGAAGATAATAAAAGTCATTAAAGTAGGAATCAATTGTCTTAGAATTGTAATTTTAGATATATTAATTTTATTTTTTTTTGAAATATCCAACAATATCTAGTCTAACTCAATTCACAGCTTTTTTGTGTTATTAGGTCGTGCAAAATATCATTAATAGTAGTGGTTGATGCTGGCAGTGGCAACAGAGAATATAATCATAATATAAATGGTAGGTATGATAGGGACTGACTGTGGTGTTTGGTGGTTGAAGGGTGGTAGTAGTTAAAAGTGATGGTGGTAGCTGATAATGGTGGACAAACTGATGGGGAAAATAACTCCTAATAATATTAAGAGTTGTTTAAGGTCTTATTGACCTATTCAGATCAACTCAGTGCTTAAATTTTATTATAATATTGTACTTAAAGGTCTAACGTGTGAACCATTCAAATCTCCATTAATTATAGATAAATGACCCATTTTGAGATACCATTCTTTTCTTCTTCTTTTTTCCCTAACAGAGAAAAGTAAGCAAAATATGAGTAATCAGAGGGGCAGAATAGCGTATGGACTGGTGTGAGATGACAGAGAAAAGTAAGCAAAATATGAGTAATCAGAGGGGCAGAATAGCGTATGGACTGGTGTGAGATGACAGAGAAAAATATTGTGGAAGTAGTGGAACTACAATTTACCCACATCCTATGTTATTGCAAGCTAGTGTGTAAATTTACCTTTGAAGGTACAAAGTGTTGGTAGTTCAATATGAGCAATTGGGTTAATTTGTAGGTAGAATATGTGCTGCACTTTTTTTCGGAAAAAGAAATTGGGGAACGGAAATGGAGAAGGGGATTATAAGATAGGGTATCGAACTCGCATAAAAGTTCACTAATATAGTGATTATTCTAGTGGTATTCCGAAAATTCATTATTGACAACAAAATTTTACATTATGTTGGTTAAATTTTAAAATCTTGTTACTGGTTCAGTTAATTTATTCCAGCCTTCGTGTATTAAAGCTAGTCCCATGCTTCAACCTCGCAGACCAAAAATGTCTAAGCCCCTTTTTTTCTTTGTTCTTCTCCTTTCAGTACTAATACCACCAATTTCATCCTCCTCGTCAATTATCACTAGTTTGAGTAAAGGTACCTCTCTTTCTACTTCCCAAGATACACAAATTTCATCACCCAACGGTGATTATACAGCGGGTTTTCACTCGGTGGGTAAAAACGCCTATTGCTTTGCTATATGGCTTAGCAACACACTTGGTGATGATAAAAATTACACCATAGTTTGGATGGCCAATCGAGACGACCCTGTGAATGGAAGGCACTCAAAGCTTTCTTTACTGAAATCAGGGGATCTTGTTCTTACTGATGCTGGCCAGCGCGTAGTTTGGGCAACTGAAACACAATCAAATGCCGATGTTGAATTGGAACTCTTGGACAACGGAAACCTTGTTCTTACAGACAAAACAATTATTATTTGGCAAAGTTTCGACACACCAACTGACACACTCCTTCCTGGACAAGCACTGACCAAAAATTCGAAGCTTGTGTCTCTAAGAAGCTCAACAAATTTTTCATCTGGCTTTTACAAGCTACACTTCTCTGATGATAATGTGCTGGAGCTTGTATATGAAGGCCTAGAAATGTCGAGCGTTTACTGGCCAACCTCGTGGAAAACAAGCTGGGATAATGGGCGATCCACCTACAACAATAGCAAAATTGCAGTCTTCGACCTTTTGGGCCGTTTCAGGTCGACTGATAGTTTTGAGGCTAACACTTCTGATTTTGGTGAAGGAGGAATTAAAAGAAGATTAACGCTGGATATCGATGGGAATATCCGAGTATATAGCCTAAATAAGAAGAAGACAAACTGGAAAGTTTCTTGGCAAGCATTTTCACAACCTTGTAGGATTCATGGAATTTGTGGGTTGAACAGTTTGTGCACTTATAGTCATGATTCTGGTAGAAAGTGCACTTGCCTACAAAATCACAGTATGAAAAATCTGACGGACTGGTCCTATGGATGCAAGCCGGATTTTAAGCTCTCCTGCGATAGCAATATGGTGGACTTCCATCAACTTCCTCATGTTGAGTTTTTTGGGTATGACATTAAAAAGATTTTCAATTACACGTTGGAGCAGTGCAAAGAAGAATGCTCACACAACTGCATTTGCAAAGGATTTCAATTCAAATATGATGAGAAGGATGGCACCTATAGTTGCTTCCCAAAGACCTTGCTCTTCAATGGGTACCGTTCACCATCTTGGAAAGATATAATCTACGTAAAAATGCCGAAGGCTGGCAATGATTCATATGTGGAACGTCCTATAGGCAAATTGCAGTGTGAAGGAACACATCATGTGTTGCTGGAAAGAAGCTACAAACAAAAAGAGCAACACGGATGGTTAAAGACATTTATTGGGTTTATTGCTGCATTGGGAGTTTTTGAGTTCATATTCCTTGCCTCTTATTTGATTACAAACCTTAAATGCTCCAGTGCAACACCTGGTCAAGTCTATAGTCCGGCTATCGATAGGTTCAAGAGATTCACCTACGCTGAGCTGAAAAAAGCAACGTCTAATTTCAGAGAAGAAATTGGCCACGGAAGTGGTGGTGTTGTGTACAAAGGAAAATTATCGGACAACAGAATAGCAGCCATCAAGTGTCTCAAAATAGAAGCCAGCCAAGGAGAAACTGAATTTCTTGCAGAGGTGAGCACAATTGGCAAGCTTAACCATATGAATTTGATAGATATATGGGGTTATTGTGCAGAGGGTAAACACAGGCTCCTAGTGTACGAGTACATGGAGCATGGTTCTTTAGCGGATAATTTGCATGCCAGTAATATTCTTGATTGGGAAAAGAGGTTTAGGATAGCACTGGGAACAGCAAAAGGTCTTGCTTACTTACATGAAGAGTGTCTAGAATGGGTTCTACATTGTGATGTAAAGCCTCAGAATATACTCTTAGACTCCAATTATGAGCCAAAGGTAGCTGATTTTGGTCTCTCGAAGCTATTAAATAGAGGTGGAGCGGACAATTCAAGCTTTTCCAGAATAAGGGGGACAAGGGGTTACATGGCTCCTGAATGGATTTTTCATAATCCCATCACCTCCAAAGTCGATGTCTATAGCTATGGAATTGTTCTACTAGAATTGATCACTGGAAAGAGTCCAAATAGACCTCAATCTAACTTGGATAATGATGAGATGCAACATACAATGCTGGTCAACTGGGTTCGTGAGAAGATTCATGGAGATGAGCAAAGTGCGTCGAAAATTCAACAAGTCGTTGATGGTGCTTTAGATTGTAATTACAATTTGGAACAAATGAAAGCTCTTATAAAAGTAGCTTTGCAATGTTCAAAAGAAGACAAAGATGCAAGACTTACAATGAGCCAGGTGGTGGATATTCTACAAGAGTAGAAAAGGAAAATATTTAAGTGAGCGTTTAGCTGTGTGGTTGCTTCAAGTATTCTGCTTTTTTGTTCAATTTCCTGTATGTTGTAGTACCATGTGATGTCTCTAGTATAGTAACCAAAAGAGATAAATAGAAGAAAATATGGAATCTCAGAGTTACGACTAAGAAACGTGTTTTCGCACAAAGTTGTAAGGCTTGTATGAGAAATTCTTTTGGCGCCATAAGAAAAAACTACGTAAAATGATGATAGTACTTTATTTTCGAAAAAACAACAAATTGTGCTGCAGGATGTGTCATCTCAGTGCATATACACTAGTAATGATATCTTGGTTTGGATATCGATTCTAATATGTGTAAAGGTTTGCAATTCCAATTCTCAAGGCTTTGGTCACTTAGCTTGTTTTGGATCTCTCGAGCTTGTATCTTCTTTCAAGTGACATTGAATTACTTGTTATTCGCAATCCATTTGATTTGACAAATGTATATTTTCCTACAGTATGTCACTTGCAGCATGAATTGTTAGATAGGACAGTTGATGTTGTATTTCTCGGGTTTAGTAAAATCTGTATTTTTTTCTAATGATAACTTTAAACACATTAACATATGAACAATCAAATGAAGTTTAAACTCTGTATTTACAACTATAAACTTTTAACAATAAGTTTAGCCCAACTTATGAACAACTAAAAATGAAGTTCAAAGTATTTTCTTGAAAATAGAAATATCAAATGTTAAAAACTTTAACACAAGTTCAACCAACTTATGAACTATCATAATGAAATTTCAAGAACTTCAAACATAAGTTCAAACAGTTGAAAAATATCAATATGAATTTCAAACAATTTTCTGGAAAAAACAGTAAAACCAAATTTAAGAAAAAGAGATGAAACAGAAAGATTCAAGTCCATCGAATTCATGGTGTGTCCTTAAGAAAATTATTTTCGTCAAGTACTTGAGGTTATGGAATATATCATCCTAGGATAAAATGAATCACTTCGATAGAATATCGATACCTCAAATTTTGTCGAACTACGAACACACTCAACAACAACAAATCACACTAGAACTTTTCAAGAAAGAGGAGTATTTTTTCTTCAAAATTTTATGTTTTTCTTTCTGAAGAGAAGAAATGGTTCAAAAATGTGAACCCCATCAGAAAGGTGCAACTCTTTGAAAAAGGTGCATGTTACGACCCTATTTATGAGTCATGATGGCACCTACTAAATCCCGCTAGTAGGTAAGCTGAACTGTATCCTAGAGCTATTTATAATTGGCTAGTTTGGTAGAAAATGCCCCAAAATGGTGAAATAGAAAACACCATTTATAAGTCAGTAAGAAAATAGAATAATTTGAAAGGTAGCCATGACATAGAAAATCATCCCACGGCCTGGTAGAGTCAGTACAAGAGCTACTACAACACACTATAAGTTCTAGAATAGTCAATACAATCTGTATCGAAATAAAAGACTAGACATAGATAAATAGAAAGAAATAGGGAAACTCCAACTCCAAGGGCTCACCCTATCTCTGAAATCCACTATAGCATGATCCTCGAATCAACGGTGGTAACTAGTTCTCAGGTCTGCACCAAAAAGGTAAAAAAGTATAGTACGAGTACCAAATCACGGGCACTCAGTAGGCATCATCGATCGACTGAGCTAAACCATGCAATAAATATGATAAAATGCAAGATACTATACCTAAGTCAAAAAAAGGCAAATCTGAGAATAACTCCCACATCATTGTACACGAATAAATAAATAAACTGAAAAAATAGAATAAAAAACATGCAATTATAACTACAAAATTGGCTCCCATAAGCCAATAAGTGTGGAAAAGTAAATAACCAGACGCAGACTCCCAAAAGACTGGAGGGTACAATCAAGTAAAGTATAACCCGCACCACCATCATTTACCAACTTTCATGATTCAACTAGAATTTGTCCATGCCATGACACACTAGAACAATTTTCCTATTTCTGAAGTTAAACCGGTATACATGTTATCCATATCATACTTTTTTACCAAACTCAAATTGGTACGTATATCATCATAGTCATAATCAATATCGGAACTTAAATAGGTAGTAATATAATCAACATCATAATCAATATTTGAACTCAAATCGATAATCATATAATTGTTATCATGATCAATAAGCGGACTCAAACTACTATATACATACATACATACATACATACATACACACACACATATATATCGTAAACAATACTCAAATTTGAATCATTAAATATATCATTAATAGTCAAACTTGAACCAATAAATATATATAATCATTATAATAATATCAATAAGCATAAACTTTCAATACCAACCCATCATAACCATAAAGTGCTAACACTCATCATTATTACTTTACTAAGAATTTTTAAGGTGTATAACAAATGTGTAAAAGATTACAAGGATCAACACAAATCTAGGCCTAAGGTGGGTCGAAGAGCCTACTTCTAATTCTTCGAAATCTATTACAATGCAAATTCTACACCGTACTAGCCTAAGGTATATAAATCCACTTTTAGATGTTAACAAAGCTGCAATCATTTCCTAATTTGAGATCTTACCTAAAGCATGAGCAACTAAGCCAAGTATGCCTGAATTACGATTTCTGAATAGCCTAAACGATCCGACTAACTCAAGCGTTGCCAATCACAACACCAATGCCTAAAATGCATCCCAAATCTAACACAATATCATAAAAATACTATGAATTAGATCAATCTATGAGGAGGGAAAACCTAGCCTACCTGGATGTCAAAAAAAGCTTAAAGAATTTGCTAAATAATCACCCATTTCCCCTTTTGTATCAAAATCACAACCTACTAATCAAAATGAGAAAAATGATTCGCATATTACACTATTTACTTCGGGTTTAAAATGACTCAAAATTCTCATGTGGGTCTTATTTATGGAAATTGCATTTCTAAAATCAACCAAACGTCCTCATATGCTCAAGAAACATTTATCCTAAAAAATGGGTGAATTTTAAGCTATATTGGTGCTAAAACCAAGTCGCTGAGGTTTAGCACTTTTACATAAGAAAAGAAAAAATCAATCATGGCAATGGAGGAATTCAAATTTGAAGGAAAAACGTGTAATCGGTCCTTACCCAAGCTCACAAGAGCACCGACAATGCTATGACTAAGCTATTCCATTCCTTAGGATTTAAGTCTCATGAGAATAGATGAGAAATGGTCAAAAAGAGACTGAAATAGGGTATTTGTATCTTTCCCAAGTATTCGAGAGTCGCATTCGCGACACTAGTATCGCCATCGTGATACCCACCCATTGGTTGTCATATCATTTTCACGATGACCAGCAGTCGAGTTAGCGACTCTAGTGCCACTGCCAGGGGTGTCGCTTTTATAGCTGCCAATGTTGCTTATGCGAATTTCAATCATACATGCCATACCACAACCACAATCTATGTCTTGCGATTAATGAGTGCACCAACAGCAGCTGAGACTTGGAAATTTCTAAGTCTCCGTTAACCCCTCGAGATTCATTTGAAATACCGTATACGTAAACAAACTACACTACCTTACTAAATTTGGTGGTTCAAACTCAATGGTGCAGTTAAAATTTCCATCCGAGGTTATTTTGATGAAAAGTGGGTCCCACACCCAACTTGTCATTTTTTAAACTTCCAACCAATTGCTCGAAAAGAGGCTGGATACCTCGAGACTCGAACAAAGGTCTACCTAGACTAAAATCAATATTCTAGATATATAGGTACAATCAGATTTAGCATATGAGATCGTTTGAATAAATTTTTAATCTGGTAGCCACTTTGAACTAGTGAGGACTTCAAAATAGGGAATTTACTCTAAAAATCAAACAAACTGCTCGGTAACGAAATTGTCTGTCCCAGCAAGTCATAAAATGACTTAGGGCAGCTATAGGAATGCT
This sequence comes from Capsicum annuum, assembly GCF_002878395.1. Classification (NCBI taxonomy): domain Eukaryota; kingdom Viridiplantae; phylum Streptophyta; class Magnoliopsida; order Solanales; family Solanaceae; genus Capsicum; species Capsicum annuum. The sequence continues at coordinate 35,091,555 of NC_061117.1, forward strand.
CTAACTGTGAAAATAACTGAAAATACAGAAAATGACCTAAAGGGTCATTACAATATCTACTACCAAAAGAACTTTCATCCGTGAAAGTAAAGGATTAGGATGTACCTGAAGTCTCATACAAGTGAGGATACTAGGTCTATATCCCACTTTTAATCTCGCAAGTAGCCTCCTTCATGGGGCGGTGCCTCCACTGAACCTTAACTACAAGAATTTCCCTAGTGCGCAACCTCCTAACATCACTAGCCAAAATAAGCACAACATCTTCCACGAAGGTCAACCACTCATCCAACTGGACTGAAACCCATCTAAGAACATGAGATGGATATAGAATGTATAATTGGAACATGGAAACATGGAAAACTGAATGGACTACAACAAAATCTAAGGGTAAGGCTAACTCATAAGCTACGTCACCCATTGTGCGAAGAATCTTGAAAGGTCCAATATATCGGGGGATGAACTTGCCCTTCCACACGAACGTAATTACACCCTTCATAGGTGACACATAGAGAAATACCTGATCACTAACTCCAAATCTCATGGCACAAAGTCTATGGTATGCATAAGACTTCTACCTAATCTGAGCTGCTTTTAACCTTTCCTGAATCACCCTGACTCTATTTGTAATGCCCTAAGAGTACACCCTGGGTGCCAGATAGTATTTACAATCCTGAGGGACCTCAAGCTAACCCATGAGCTGGTACCTACTGTGAGCACTGAACAATAATACTAAATGTATGCGGAAGTTAGGCTGAATATACCATAAGGTTCATAAACTAAAAACAAATACTAATTACTGATAATAATACTAAAAAAAATTGAACATTCATCTGAAGCAATCTAGTCCAAAATCCTCTAACTTTCTGAATGTGGATTTGATGGGACAAGCCACAAACTACCACCTACTAAAAGAAATACTAAATCTGCTGAAGTACTAGAATAAATAATATCCTCGATGGATAAGGACACACTATTGAATTTGCTGCTGCTAGCTGAATCTGGCTGAGGGTGGTCAGGAACCTGATCATCCAAACCTATGATATGAGACATCATAGCGCAAAAGAGAGTATGCAATCAGTACGTGGAATATACTGATATGCTAGATGAGGTAAGGCTAATATACATGGGTTCATATGTATGAACAGTAATCGACTGAATGATATGAAGTAACTGAATGAGAGTACATAGAGAATTGAAACTGCTACAATCACTGAGTTTGCCCTGCCACACATATACATATATACATATTGTGTATCTGATATTATACTGTAACTAAGTACTGAGTTCTATTGGCTGTATAACTGATATTTGAGTAACTAATAATAAATTGCCATGGTTCTGTAAAACTGTGCTGAGTTCTATACTGAAGACTAAAACTAAGACTGTGGGGGTGTTCATTTAACTGACATACCCCGATGTAAACTAATTTGGGGTCCAACCTGTGACCCTAGTTGTAAGGGTGTTAGAACCTTGCCATGGGTTACTAACAATCATTGCATCAACCCTAGTCTTGAGGAAAGACTCGTGCAATATATATATGATTGTGTCAACCCTAGTTTGGCAGGAGGACGACTTACCCTATGCTGGCTGCATAGTTCTAAAACTTAAAGATTGATACTAAGGGTCAAACCCTATACTGACAGGAATGCCCCCATCCCTTGGTTCAGTCGATGCTGAATCCTACTCCCAACTGAAATAACACTAGATCTGATCATTATAAGACTGGCTTGACTAAACTCACACTGATTATGAAGACTGACTGAATACTACTTTCTTGAACTTACCGAGAGTATTTTATAACTACTGTGATCTAAGTGAACAACTAGATTTCAAGTATTAAATACCTCCAGGACTCGATAGCATAAATAGTTAAACATAGTACATCTTAAAAGCATAATATCTAGTCACTTAGTCACAATTCATTCATTGAGGCATTTTATCAAACACTTACATGGCTTGAACTTGTACATGGGTGGGAACGCATGCTAACATGTCATGATTTCACTATTTAATTCATATAGACATTCTATCGAACACTTGGGGAGCATGACTATTGCACATAATAATAATCATATATCAAAATCATGGTTACCACATTCAACTTGTAAATATCAAGGGTTGTAACATGAGAATTCACCTAATTTAACATACATGCTAATTGATTTACATGAAATATAGGGTAAATCTTGAATTTGAAATGCATACAACAATACATACATGAACACAATCTAATTCAAACATGTAAATCAAGAATCTAAAAACTTGTATTTTAAAAAAAAAAGTGTTCTTGAACTCCAAGGGTGAAAAGAATCCAAGGATGAACACCTAACATACCTGGGTAATTGAATTCTTGAAGTTTCTTGGTTAATTCCTTGAGACTTGAACTTAATTCTTGAAGGATAGGGTTTAATATTTGAGAGAGAATATTCTTAATTTAGGGAAAATTTGAATAAACAATGACTAAATCAGATTTTAGGAATTAATTAACGTGTTTTAGACTAATTAGGGCCGTTGAAAAAGACTAAATTACTCCTGGAGAGAATTAAAATTTTTGTCGCTGAAATCCCAATTTTGGCCATCACCACGACGTGGTGCCATCACGGTGAGCCACTTAAATTTTGGCTGAGAGTGTATTCCATGAACAAGTGCAAAAATGCACTTTGGCGCGACGTGGTGGAATCGCGTTGGGCCACTGAAAAGTGAAAATCCATATTTTGTCCAATGGCGCGGCACGGTGCCATCGCATTGTGCCACTAGAAAATGAAAATTGGGAAATAGGACTTCACAACAATGCGGCGCCATCACGATGCCTCACTGAAAAATGACGAGTGCCATTTGGCCTGTCGGATGAATTCCGAACATATACAAGATAGTATAGATAGACTCGAAAACTTTATGATAAGTCAATGGCCGATAACCAGCTAAAACAACCAAGCAACATCACCATCCCAATCTACAGTAATCCAACAAAGCCTTCTAAATAAAATCAAAATCAATAAAGTTTTGAGAAATACCCCCAAACCTATTAATGATAATGTAAACTCTCAATGACAATAACCATGTTAATGATAATGTAAACTACCAATTCTAGTCTATGATAAGAACTGATGAAATGTCTAAGTCTTTTGTAGAATGGAAGTTCACCACTTCACCACAATGAACCGACGAATCGAATTGATCTACTTGACTCTATGCAGAAAAAGTAGAAGTATCTCTGGTCCCTGCATCATGTGGAGACACACCATCCAGAGACAGTTAGTGGGTTGAGCACTAGCATGTTACTCAGGGGTAGGGGAGCAAAATGAATCCATGATCAATACTTCAAAATCAGTTAAAGTTTAATGCACATAATCATATTTATATAAATAAATATATGTATATATATATATATATATATATATATATATATATATATATATATATATATATATATAAAGCACATGTAGGGATACGGAACAAGGCTTAACATGCACTTTAAAACTTTAGCCTGAATTGTGAAGAAGGCATAACATAAGAAGGCACTCACGTGGTATATGGTCCAAGCTCTCCCCTAGCTATAAGGGCCCTAGTACATGTGGCCACACAAACTAGAAGGTATACATATAGAATATGGGGGACTAGAACCTCCCGTCATATCAAGGTGACATAATAATTCAATCATGTAATATAATATGGGGTACTCGAACCTCCTAGTCATATGATAATAATAAGGGGGACTCGAACCACCTGATCATGTAGACACCCGCATTGGGAACTTTGGTTTTTAGTATTAGTCCCTTAGGACTTCCACTTTCACGACTCAGCTACAGAATGCTTATTAAAGTCCCATTAAACCATTTATCACACATTCTCATTTATTGAACCATGATACATATTTAGGCATACATTTTTGGTATTATCATACCAACTACTGTTGAAAGAAAATATCAGCATGCCAAAATAATTATCATCGCCTAAGGAAACTCATAAACTTCTTGGTTCAATTATACATTATCTTGGGGAATTGTACAACCCCATAAGTTCAATTAAAACCATTATCATTATGCTTGATTAACTCTCCACATTATGCAACAGTTCGAGAGTAATTCAATATATATACTTTTAATATTCAAAAAAAGTCCCAATAAGGGTTGAGATCATTACCAATTATACTGTCATTATTTGAAAAATTTAAGGAATTCACAATCTCCTAGTTTATTCACCATACCCATGCATCAATTTGGTAAAACCACCATTTAAACATAACTAATGCATATACAAACATGAAATATCATATAAACAACAATCATTCAATACCCTCAACCCATGTTCAAAAACCAATATCAAAATCGTATGAATAATACTCTAAAACACACGATTTTAACAAAGTAATAATTTTGAAAGAGTAACATGCCTGAAATACCCAAGATTATAGAAGAATTCAACCCCTAAAATACCCAAGATTATGGAAAGAATTCAATCCTTGAGGCTTTACTTGACCCACTTCTTGGAAACCCAAAGTATGGAGGCTTGAGAAACTTGAGAGAAAAGAAAGAGTGTTTGAAGTGTGTTATCAATGAAAATAGGTCCCCAAGTAGTTTTATAGGTCATGGGTCATTATTGGTATAAGAAAGAAATATCTAAAATACTCCCACATTAAAAGTTGGAAAAATAAGCTGTCAGTAGTTACAGGTCTCATAATGACTCATTACGACTCATCTTCATGAGTCATTGTCAAGACAGTGTCATCAGGTACGCACATTATTGACCTTATAAATTGTATACCATGACTCATAATAGGACCCTAAGACTTCGAAGATCCAGTCATAGTCAACACCGAAACCATTTGGGTATACACTCGCATCCTACATTTGCACACAACGACCCGTAATAAGTCCTCATAACTTGTAGTGAGCAAATCATACTCAGAGCAAAAAACTAAGCCACACACAATGGTTAGGCTATGATTTATCTCCAATGACTCGTTAATACTCCCTATGACTTGTAGGGTAAGTCGTATTTAGGACAGTGAGGATAAAATTTCATAAATTTTTTTAGGACCTAAAATCTAGGGTGTTACATTGGTTATATCCTTTGGTTTGACTAATGCCCCGATGGCATTTACGAATCTCATGAATTGGGTATTCCATTAGTTCTTAGATTTATTCTTGATTGTTTTGATTGATGATGTTTTGGTATATTTCAAGAGTGAGATAGATTATGTTGATCATCTCCGCCTTGTATTGCAAACCTTAAAAGATCAATAGTTGTATGCAAATTTCTGCAGGTGTGAGTTTTGGTTAAATGTTATGATTTATCTGGGTTATGTTGGTTCTAGTGAAGGGATCATGGTGGATCAAAAGAGTGTTACGGTGGTTAAGAAGTCACCTAGACCCATGACTCCAACTGATATTTAGATCTTCTTGGGTTTAGCGAAGTATTATTACAGGTTTGTAGAAAGTTTCTCTTCTATTGCTGCCCCATTGATTAAGCTGACTCAGAAGAAGGTGAAGTTATTGTAGTTAAAAGCTTGGGAGGGTAGTTTCCATAAATTGAAGGATACGTTGACTTCGGCTTTGGTTTTGACCTTACCTAAGGGTATGGATGGTTTTGTTATCTATGGTTTTGTTGTCTACTGTGATGCATCTCAGGTGTGTCTGGGTTGTGTGTTAATGCAGCATGGCAAGGTAGTTGTCTATGTCTCTAAATAGTTGAAGGTTCACGAGAATAACTATTTGACTCATGATGTGGAATTATTAGTTGTAATATTTGTATTGAAGATTTGGTGACATTATTTGTATAGGGTCCATGTTGACATTTATTCTAATCATAAGAGCCTGGAATACGTGTTCACTCAGAAAGAGCTTTGTGATAATCCAACCAGGGCCTGGCCATGATGGTTATCTCAAGTCCAACGAGGACCGAAGACCACCCCCTGTACCTAACCAACTGAACACAATAGCCCAATATCAGATGAATTTCAAACATATAACAAGATAGTATATATTAACTCAAAGACTTCAAGATAAGTCAATGGATGACAACCGGCTAAAACAACTAAGCAAAATCACCATTCCAGTCTATAGTAATCCAACAAAGCCTTCAAAACAAAACCAAAATCAATAAAGTGTTGGGACATACCCCGACCCTAACAATAACTATGACCACATTAATGATGAGAAGAACTAATGAAATGTCTAAGTCTTTTACCACAACAAAATAATGAACTGGGCTGATCTACCTAACTTCATGTAGGAAAAACAAAAGTATCTTCGATGCCTGCACCACATAGGGATAAAAAATTTAGAGACAGTTAGTGGGTTGAGCACTAGTATGCAACTCAGAGGTAAGGGAGCAAAATAAAACCATGATAAATACTTCAAAATAGTTAAAGTCCAATGCACATTATCATATGTATATGTATATATATATATATATATCATAAGTTGGTATAGGAAATAAGGCTTAACATGCACTTTAAAACTTTAGCCTGGATGGTGTAGCTCAACCATCAAACATAAGAAGACATCCACGGGCTATATGGTCCTAGCTCTATCCTAGATGGAAGGGCCCTAATGGGTGTGATCCTATGAATCAGGGGGTATACATATGCACTATAGGGGACTCAAACCTCCCTACATATCAAGGTGATAGAAGCACCCAATCATGTAATAAAATATGTAGACTCAAACCTCCCAATCATATGATAATAATGAGGGGAACTCAAACTACCTGATCATGTAGACCCCCGTGTCGACAACCATGGTTTTCATTATTGGTCCTTTAGGACCTCTACGTTCATGACTCAGCTACACAACCCTCATTAAATCCCTATAAAACCATATATCACATATTCCTATTCATTGAACCATGATACACATTTAGGCATACATTATTGGTATCGTCATACCAACTACTCTTGCAAGGTTACATCAATATGCCAAAATAATTATCATCTCTTGGGGAAATTCACAAACTTCTTGGTTCAATTATAAATTAGCTTGGGGAATTTCACGTTCCCATAAGTTCAATTCAAAATCATTATGCTTCATTAACTCTTCACATTGTGTAATAGTTCTAGAGTAATTCAATGCACATACTTTTCATATTCAAAACAAATTTCACCATAAGAGTTGAGGTGATTACCAATTCAACTGTCATGATTTGCAAAATTTGGGGAATTTAAAATCCCCTAGTTTATTCAACATACCCTTGCATTAATTTGGTTTCAAAACTACCATTAAAACATAACCAATGCATATATAATCATGAAGCATCACATAAACTAAAATCATTAAAAACCCTTAACCCATGTTCAAAAACTAACATAAAAAACGTATGAATAATACTGTAAAACATATGCTTTTAGAAAAGTAATAATTTGGGAAGAGTAACATGCCTAAAATACCTAAGATTATGGAGAGAATTCAAACCTTGAAGCCCTACTTGACCCACTTCTTGAAAACCCTAAGTATGGAGGCTTGAGATACTTGAGAGAGAAGGAAAAGTACTTGGAGTATGATATCAATGAAAATAGGGCCCCAAGTAGGTTTATAGGTCGTGGGTTATTATTATGATAAGAGAGAAATATCTAAAATACCCCCACTTACAAAGATGGTAAAATGAACCATCAGTCGTTACGAGTCTCATAACAACTCGGCAAGACTGATTACGACTCTTCTTCACAAGTTGTTGTCAAGATAGTGTCACCAGGAACACAAACTGTTTACCTTACGACTCGTAGACTATGGCTCATAATGGGACCCTATGACTCGTAGGGTCTAATTGTAGTCAAAACAGAAACTTTTTGGGTATACGCTAGACATCCTACGATTTGCATAGAATTACCCATAAGGAGTCCTCAAGACTCATAGTGAGACACTCATACTCAGAGTAGAAAACTTAGCCACACAAACTGGTTAGGCTAATATTTGGTTCCAACAACTCATCAAGACTCCCTACGACTCATAAGGTAAGTCGTAGTCAGGACAGTAAGGATAAAATTTTAGAAATTTTCAAGGACAATTTGGGGTGTTACATTCTCCCCCATCCCCTTAGGATCATTCATCCTCGAATGATGGGTAAAGGCATACATTAGCATGATTAAATACAGAGACACTCCCACACTTACCTTAACAAAGACAAAAAAAGAAAGATGTTAAGGAATAGACGTACCTGAAGCGCGATTCTTTAAAATAGGAAATAGGAATAGATACTTGGACTTCATATCCTCCTTAACTTCCCAAGTAGCTTTCTCATACTTTTGGTTCCTCCAAAGAACCTTTACTAAAGCCACATCCTTCCTCTGCACCCGACGGGCTTGCCAATCTAAGATTTTCAACAGAATTTCCTCATAAGACAAGGAATTCAAAATGCGCACACCTTCCAAATGAATAACCAACAAAGGATCACCCACGTACTTCCTCAACATCAAAACATGGAAGTCTGGATGAATAGAGCTCAAACTAGAAGGCAACTCCAATTCATACGCAATATTGCCAACCCTCTTCTAAACCAAATATAGACCAACATAATAGGGACTGAGTTTCCCCTTCTTCCCAAACCGTATCATACCCTTCATGGGAGACACTTTTAAGAATACCCAATTACCAACTTCAAATTTGAACTCCCTTTACCTCACATCCGTATAGGATTTTTTGCGACTTTGGGAAGTCTTAAACCTGTCCCAAATCACCTTCACTTTCTCCATGGCTTGGTGAACCAAATCAGGACAAAATAACCTATTTTCACTAATCTTAAACCACCCAATAGGAGACCTATTCCTCCTGCCATAAAAATCCTTAAACGGAGTCATATCAATGATAGAGTGATAATTGTTGTTATATGTAAAATCGATGAGAGGCAAGTGATCAAACCAACTACCACTGAAATCAAATACATAAGCCTGAAGCATATCTTCTAAGGCCTGAATTGTCATTTCTACTTACCTATCCATTTACGAGTGGGAAGCGGTACTAAGGGCTACCTTAGTCTCTATACCTCATTGGAATGACTATAAAAAGTGAGATGAGAACTAGGTACCAAAATAAAAAATGATAGAAACTAAAGAACCATGTAACCTCATGATCTTTTAGATATACAACTTCGCATATTCCTTAGTAGAAAAATTAGTCCTTACAGGAAAGAAGTGAACAGACTTAGTCATTCTATCCACGATGACCCAAATAGAATCAAACTAATGGAGAGACTGTGGACGACTGGTAACAAAATCCATATTAATTATTTCCCATTTCCACACCGGCAGCTCAATCTCTTGATTCAACCCACTAGGCCTCAAGTGTTTTACCATCACACCATGCACCTAGCCATAAAATTGGCCACATCCCACTTCATATTATTCCACCAATAAATATCCTTAAGATCATGATACATTTTGGTCAAACTAGGATGAACCTTATAATGTGACTCATGAGGCTTAGCCCAAATTATAGAAAGTTTGTGGATTCACAGAAAGTTGTGGTGGTAAATAAGTGGCCTAGACCCACGACTCTAATTAATATTAGGAGATTTTTGGGTTTTACCGGGTACTATAAAAGGTTTGTGTAAAGTATCTCTTCTATTGTTACCCCATTGACTAAATTGACACAGAAGATGGTGAAGTTCTTGTGATCGGAAGATTATGAGGGTAGTTTTGAGAAATTAAAGGATAAGTTGACTTTGGCTTTTGTTTTGACCTTACTCGAGGGTACGGATGGTTTTGTTGTCTATTGTGATGTGTTTTAGATGGGATTGGGTTGTGTATTGATGCAACATAGCAAGGTGATTACATATATTTCTATACAATTAAAGGTTCATAAGAAGAACTATCAAACTCATAATTTGGAATTGTTAGCTATGGTATTTGCATTGAAGATCTGGAAACATTAGTTATATGGGTTCATGTTAACATTTATTCTAATCATAAGAGCCTGTAATACATATTTACTCAGAGAGAGCTTAATCTCAAGCAAAGAAGGTGGCTTGAGTTACTAAAGGACTATGACATGAGTCTCTACTATCATCCAGGAAAAGCTAATGTGGTTGTTGATGCTCTTAGTAGTTTTTTCCATTGGGAGCTTATCTCATATGGATAAGCAGAAGTGGGATTTGGTTAAGGACATTCACCATTTGGCTAATATTAGAATCCATCAATTGGATTTCGAGGATGATGGTGTATTTGTTCAAGTAGTAGTGAAGTCATCTCCTATCTCTTAGGTAAAAGAGAAGAAAGTGTTAGACCCTATCATATTGCAAATCAATGAGGATGTAGCTACGTATAAAGTGATGGCTTTCGAGATTGGTGGTGATGGTATCTTTAGGTACTAAGAAATATTATATGTTCTTGATTTAGATGGGTTACGAGGAAGAGTTTTGTCTAAGGCTCATGAGTCACATTATACAGTTCATCCTGGTTTAACAAAAATATATCATAATCTTAAGAAGATTTATTGGTGGAATAAAATGAAGCAGGATGTGGCCAAATTTGTGGCTAAGTACATAGTGTGTCAACAAGTAAAGGTGGAGCACTTGAGATCTGATGGGGTTGACTCAAGAGATTGAGTTGTCGGTGTGAAAATTTAAAATAATTAATATAGATTTTGTTACCAATCCTCCGCAACTCAAGTCAAGCGAGGATCGGAGAACACCCCTTGCACCTAACCAATAAAACATAATACCCTAATGTCGAATGATTTTCAAACATATAACAAGATAGTTTAGATAAATCAAAGACTTCAGGATAAGTCAATGGCCAACAACGGACTAAAAAAACCAAGAAACATCACCATCCCAGTCTATAGTAATCCAACAAAGCTTTCTAAATAAAACAAAAATAAAAAAAAGTATCTGGACATGGCCCCGACCCTGACAATGACAATTATTATATTAATGATAATGTAAACTCTTAATTCTAGTCTATGATAAGAACTGATGAAATGTCTAAGTCTTCCAGATAATGGAATCTCACCATTTCACCATAATGAACCAATGAACTGAGCCCATCCACCTAACTATGCACAAGAAAAGTAGAAGTATCTATGGTGTCTGTATCACGTGGGGATATAGCGTTCGAAGATGATTAGTGGGTTGAGTACTAGTATGTAACTCAGGGGTAAGGGAGTAAAATAAAGCCATGATCAATACTTCAAAATCAATTAAAGTTCAATGCACATAATTATTTGCATATATATATATATATATCACATACCGAGATAGGGAACAAGGCTTAACATGCATTTTAAAACTTTAGCCTAGATTGTGTAGCTCGACCATCATAACATAAAAAGGCACCCACAGGATATATAGGATAACTCTCCCCTAGCTAGAAGGGCCCAAGTGCGTGTGGCCACACGAACCAGAGGGTATACATATGCACTATGAAGGACTCTAACCTTTCGGCATATCAAGGTAACATAAGCACCCAATCATCTAATATAATATGGGGGACTCGAACCTTTCAATCATATAATAATAATAAGAGGGACTCAAACCACCCGTTCATATAAACCATTACGTCGGCAACTGTGGTTTCCCCCACTTTCATGACTCATCTACACATCTCTCATTAAAGTCCCATTAAACCATTTATAATACATTCCCATTCATTGAACCATGATATACATTTAGGCGTACATTTTTGGTATCATTCTACCAACTACTCTCGCAAGGTAACTTCAAAATGCCAAAGTAATTATCATCGCTTAAGGAAATTCATAAACTTCTTCGTTCAATTATACATTAGCTTGTTGAATTGCACAACCTCACTAGTTCAATTCAAAATCATTATGCTTCATTAACACTTCACATTATGCAACAGTTCAATAGTAATTCAATGTGCATACTTTTCATATTCAAAACAAATTTCACAATAGGGTTTGAGGTCATTACCAATTCAACTGTCATTATTCTTAAAATTTGGGGAATTCACAATCCCCTAGTTTATTCAACATACCTATGTATCAATTTGGTTTTAAAACTACCATTTAAACATAGCCAATGCATCTACAAACATGAAGAATCACATAAACAATAATCATTCCAAACCCTCAACCCATGTTGAAAAACCAACTTCAAAACCGTATGAATAATACTTTAAAACCCATGGTTTTAGCAAAGAAATAATTTTGGAAGAATAATATGCCTGAAATACCCAAGATTATGGAGAGAATTCAACCCTTAATGCTCAATTTCACCAACTTCTTAAAAACCCTAAGTATTGAGGCTTGGCAGACTTGAGATAGAAAAAAAGTGTTTGGAGTGTGTCATTGATGAAAATTGGGCCTCAAGTAGGTTTATAGGTCATGTGTTATTATTGTGATAAAAGAGAAATATCTAAAATACCCCTACTTAAAAAGATCAAATAATATACCATCAGTCGTTACGGGTCTCATATCGACTCATCATAACTCATCTTCATGAGTCATTGATAAGATAGTGTCACCAGGAACACACATTGTTGACCTTATGACTTGTATATCATGGCTCATAATGGAACTCTATGACTCGTAGGATCTAGTCATAGTCAACATAGAAACCATTTGTGTATACACTGGACATCCTACGATTTGCACAAAACAACACGTAATAAGTTCTCATGACTCATAGTGTGCCACTCGTACTCGGAACAAAAGACTTAGCCACACACTGGTTAGGATATGATTTGGATCCAAAGACTCATCAAGAATCCATACGACTCATAGGATAAGTCGTAGTCAGGACAGTAAGGATTAAATTTTAAAAATTTTCATGTATTGAAAATCTAGGGTGTTATAGTAAACTTGACGTTTACTAGAACAAACAAGTTCATAAGTTGACATGAAAAATTATGACATCCTGAAGACATGCATATTGATTTTTAGACATGTAATAAAGAAGTAGAATAAACTTCATGAATTATTCACGTTGTTTTTCTCATGATAAAATGGTTAGACCAACTAATGTTGGGATTAAATTTTCTAAATTCTGAAAAGTATTAAAGGTGAATAAGGGCCCGTTCATCTATCATGTGATATGTTGAAAAGATGCATCAATAATACAATCATATATACATTTATTGTCAACCTACAGTTGACATTCATAAAGTTTCTTGCTCAATAAAATTGAGTTAAGAGCATAATTTTATATTGTGCAATCAATTCATCTTGATAATGTTGCTTTGGCATTGAATGCCTTTGATATATAGCAGAACCATTTCTAATGAGAACAAACCTTCATGTATTGGTCTAAAATATGATATATCTGCATACAATAGCCCTTGTATGATTTAGACCGATTGATTATGATTATTTCTTCCCTCTCAATTGGTTCATGGTCAAGAACTAAATATTTCATCTAAAATTTTTGATGTACAGTATACAATTAATGAATATACCATGATGCACAAATATGATTATCTAAAGTAAATCGAGATGTATATTATTTTTCCTAACATAAGGGGGAGATAATCAACAGTTAAGAAATATATTGTGAATTATCGTCAATATGATCCTCATTCAAAGGATAATTCAAATACAAATGCTAGGAGCATTTGCTGACCGAAAATTGATATTATATTAGTTGTAAATGCTCCAATTGGATGTCCCTGAAGGACAAAGTCTATTACATGTATGAAGCATGGTAGATCAATTGGTTCTAAAAGCAATATTTCTTGAAAAAGAAAAAGGAGTGAATGATCACAATAAGGAGGCAATGTGCTATTAAAGAGCCTATGACATAACATTTTCTGAACATTATGAAAGGATCATGTACCTAAAAATAATAAAGTGATGAGATCTCAAAATGTTATATCACATTGTGAATCGGTACATAATGATATATCATCGACGATATCTTGGATACAATGTTGTAAAAGATTACGAGGAGCTGAATTCAACATTTTTTAAGCATGATGGTGTAAAAACACTTATCAAGTGACGTGAAAGGATGCATCTCGGTAAGCATAAAACTTATTTGATTTGCTGACTTGGAGATGTCATACGTGAAATGTTGAATATTGTCACTTGAAAAAAATTATATTAAAACTTTTTAAGGATTCAAAATGTTTGAAGTATATAAAAGTTTTTGGAAAACTTATTTATAATCCTTATATTGCATAAAGTTATAACTTAAAATTATTGAAACTCTTGGAGAGATTTTAAAAGCAATAGATAATTGCTAAAATGAGAAATATACTAAATTAGATAGGTTATTAAGTACCATATCTTAGTGCATTTAGTGTATTAATGTATCTTAAAAATAATACAAGGCCTGATACAACCTTTTTGGTCACTTTGTTAGAAAGGTATAGTTTTGCTCCTACTAGAAGAAATGAAATAGGATCAACCACATATTACAGTACCTAAAAGGGACTACCGTTATAAGCTTATTTTATTCTAAACATTGTAGTTCTGATCTTATGGGTTATGCTTACGTAGGGTATTTATTTGACCCATATAAAGCTCGGTTTCAAACAAGTTATGTGTTCATATATGGAGGTACTGTCATATCTTGGAGATCTACAAAGCATTCCATCGTAGCCACCTCATCTAGTCATGCTGAGATAATAGCTACTTATAAAAAAAATTGAAAGTATGTGTGATTGAGGTCCATGATACATCAAAGAAAAATATGTTTTGAAATGTGATCAAGTACCCATAATTTTATATGAAGATAATGCAGTATGCCTAACAAATTTAAAGGAGGATTCATAAAAGGAGATAGAACGAAATGCATTTCGCCAAAACTTTTCTATACACATGAGCTCTAAAAAATAATGATATTAATGTGCAACAGATTCATTCAAGTGATAATGTGACTGATTTATTGACCAAGTTTCTTCCAACTGCAACTTTTAAGAAAATGGTGCACAAGATCGAAATGCAAAGGTTCAAGGATATTTTTATTAGGGAGAGTTAGTACACGTTGAACTCTTTTTCCCTTACTAGGTTTTGTCCCACTGGGTTTTCCTTGTAAGGTTTTTAATGAGGCATGATATATGCGTATTATTTGAGATGTGTACTCTTTTTCCTTCTCTAGATTTTTTCCCACTAGATTTTTTCAAGCAAAGTTTTAACGAGCAAAATTATCTATCAATTAGACATTTAAGGGGAGTGTTATAAGTGTATTGCCATATATAGTGAATGTCTATTTATGAAAAAGTTATAAACCTCAACTTTTGGGACAAAGTTTTTCCCTATAAATAAAGGGGTTTACCTTCATTGTGGTTAACCCCTTATGAAACCCCAAGAGAAATATAAAAGTCTCTCTCTTCTCAATTCATTCCTACAGTACATGTTAGTAGCACAAATTAGGGTATTAAGGAAGGCCGAGGAAGCCATAATACTTTGCCAATATAGGATACAAATATAATAAGTGTGACACAAACATACGGTCATAAAGACCAACCCTCATGCCGACAAATGTGGATTCCCAATATCAGTCCTTTGGGACCTCTACTTTCACGACTCAACTACACAACGCCCTTTAAGCCCAATTAAAATATTTACACATTTCATTTCATTAATACAATAATCATCCATCAAGGAATAATTCATTGGTATCGCCATAGAAAATATGCTTGTAAGCTATTATCAACATGCCTTTCCAATTATCAGCACTTGGGGGAATCCAGGACCCCAGAAGCTCAAATTGTTTATCCACATAGGGGAATCCACAACCCCCAAGAATCACTGTTAATTATCCATTAACTTGGGGAAATCAATGACCCCAAGGTTCAACTTAAAACCATATATGTTCCATTAGTCTTTCAGGCAGTGCGATAATTTCAAAAGTGATTACAATATGCATATATTCATGTTTCAAAGTCAATTTCATAAGGTGGGTTGAGGTTATTACCAATTTTAATTCCAAATCCATTCATTCAGGGGAATCCATGACTCTAATTCCCATTTACCATTCCTAAGCACCCAATGAGTTCAAAAACTATCAATTTAAAATATGAAGGATTCATATAAGCCATGGAAAAAACAATTCCATCAACAACATTCAAAGGACCTTAACCCAATTTATATAAATATCAATTAATCACATAAATTACAAATATAAACACATTATTTTAACAAAACAAGTTTAGAGAAAAAGATAAATGCCCGAGATATCCAGAGTTATGGAGAAAAAACACCAATTTGAGCCCTAGATGATTAATCCTTAAAACCCTAGCTTTATTCTTGAATTGGGAATTTGAGAGAAGAGAGAGAAGTGTAATTGATTGGGAAATAAGGTGTTATGAGGTCCATTGAGGTATTTTATGTCGTGGTTTACAATTAGGGGAAAGAGAGAAATGACCAAAGTGCCCTTAATTAAAACACTAAAAAATTACTACCCTGTCATGATGAGTCACGTCATAAGTCATGACTTCTGGGTACGATTCATTGCTTAGACTCGTAGTCTTGGCAGTGACTCAGGGTAACCTTACTGGTTCGATCATCAGTCACACCCTATGACTCATGACCCCACCTTACGACTTATAAGGGTCCATTCATGATATCAACAGAAACTTAGGCATTTCTCATTGGTTTTCCTATGACATGATCCCTATGGCTCGTAATTAGTCTTTATGACTCATAATGTCCATGTCATACTTGAGATAGAACTTTGGTCAACTTTCTGGACAAGCTATAATTGGGACCATACGACTCGTGAGGAGTCTTCACTACTCGTCACTTAAGTCATAACTTGGATTGTGAGCACAAAAGTCAAGAAATTTTCAAAGGCCAAAAGTTTAGGGTGTTACAGATAGTTCCTATCTCGATTGGTTCAACATACCTAAAATCTTCCTCTAGATCATCAAATATTGGCAAGAACTGAAATGCAGGTTGTTGAACTCTATCCCTTCTAGCTCTATTTGTATTAAGTGTTGCTCGACTCTTCTCTTGCAATATCACTCATTCCTCTTGAGTTGCATGATAGGTAGCTTCCCTTCTCACATTCTTTAACGCCATGGGAGTACACCTTGGATGCCATATGGTGCTTGCATCCCCAAAGGACCATCAGCTAACCCATGAGCTGGTACCTGCTGTGAACACTCAAAAAAATAACAAAGATATGTGTGGAACTTAACTGAAAAACTCCATAAGGTTTTAACAACTTAAAAAAACCAATACTGAATCATAGTTTTTAAATATCTAAAACATATTGTCAATACTGATAATAACAATTGAAAACTTACTATTTGTCTGTATAATTCTGAAAGCCTCTACATTGACTGACTTTGGAATTGATGGGATAAGTCCCCAACTAACTCTGAATAACTACTGAACTGAAACACTAAAGTATACATAAGCGATCTTTAGAATATGAGGATGCACCACTACTGTTGCTGCTGGTGCGCTAGGATATCTAGGTGTGGTCGGGAACCTGAGCATCCAAACCTATGATATAAGACATCATAGCATAAGAAATGAGTATGCGATCGGTACTTTAACTGTACTGGTATACTAAATGAGGTTAGGCTGATATGCATGGGCTTATGTGCATGAATCATAATAACTGATTGAATGTATAGCATGAGATAACTGATGTATAATATGCATGAAAGCTATAAAATCTGAGAATGCATGACCAGATGTATAATATGCATGAAAGCTGTAAAATATGAGAATGCATGACCAAGCATATGACATGATACAGGGATAGTCTGTAAAATAAAATACTGATATACTGATACTGAACAACTCATAACTATATGACATGGTCAAGCAAGCCTGAAAACTGAACTTTGAACTGAATACTGGGCTGAGATTATGGGAACTATCATCTAACAGGCATGCCTAATAAGACCTAATTGGGGTTCAACCTATAAACCAAGTTAGAAGGGTGTCAATACCGTGCCACGGGTACTAACACTAGTTGTGTGGATCCACTAAAGTAAAGTCTCGAAGGACTAAAGAGTCAACCTCTACTAGCATGATCTAGTAAGATATATGCCAACCCTTAACTGGCCAGTTAACATCTCTAACCTACACTGGCTACGTAGTTCTAGAACTGAGTAACTTCTACTAAAAGTCACACCCTTAACTAGAAGGTGAGCCCCCATCCCTGGGTTTGCTCGGTGCTAAATTCTACTCCAATTAAACTAACTTGGAATACTGAATTGATCAAAACTTGACTGATAGGATAACTGAATGAACTAATAATAATCATATATGCCTGAAAACCATTCTTAAAGTTCTATGACTAAGTAAACAGCTAAATTTTGGGTATTTATAACCCCTAGGACTCGATAGCAATAACAATAAGACCGTACTAAAACCATAAAGACATGATAAGTAGTTATTATTCAAAACTAATTCCTTCGGGCATTTCATTAAACACTTGCAATTCATGGTTTAAACATAGGGATAGTTTTAACATGTAAAGATAACATGGTTTCAATACTAAAATCACCAATTATGTCTTAAATCAGTGGACAAGAACCATTCAAAATGTGTAGGATTTAATAACAACAACAATTACATATAAACATGATATAAAATCGAGATTCATGGAGATTCGTGGGTAAAATTCATGATAACATGTAAAAACCATAGCTTTAAAACTTGAATTTGGGTTCTTGGACTCCATTGGTGAAAAGGACCCATGGATGAACATTTAACATACCTTAATTAAAGAATTCTTGAAGGTTCTTGGTGGTTTTCTTGAAACTTGAGCTTGAATCTTAAAGGGCCTAGGATTTGTTCTTGAGGGAGAATTACTTTATTGGAGAGAAATTATGAATAATGGGGCATATAATGCTCCTTTGAGGTTTTAATTTTGTGTTTTGGACGAATTTGGGTGAGGGAAAATGACAAGACTACCTTTGGTAAATTAAAATTCATAACTAGAACCCAAATTTGACCATCAACGTGACGCGCTAAGGCTGTCACCATTATAGCCTCCGCGACGTGCCACAATCATGGTGACTTATTGGAATCTGATAATTGTCATTTTAAACTTCATCACGATGTACCACAATCATTGTGAGTTGCTGCTTTGGAAATCCAATCGTGGTCCAAACCTTATTCAAAAAATACAAAAATTACCCGAGATATGCTACTTATACCCCTAAATATGAGTCAATGGAAAAACTTACGTCTATGGGTCAGGAAGGTCAGTTTAAAAATCTTCAAAGTTTAGAGGTCAAAATGAGACTAAGTCTCCAACACTAAGCTAAATTTTCAGGTCCTAGTCCTGTCATGTATACATTATGAGCTGAATTAAACTAGGAAGAATATGGGGCATTACAATATCTCATCCTTGGAATCATTCATCCTAGAATGAGACTAGTTAAGCTAAGATACTGAGGAATCAAGATTACATACTAAATACGAATAACTAAAAATATGATTACATGACTGAGACAAAAACATAGTGGCTAACTAAACTATTTCTTGAATGCATGCCATGACATGAAGATGACTACATAGCTGGAACTGAGAATAGAAAAGAGATAATCTAATGTAAAATTATTACCTTGAGCTGAGTCTAAGTTTGTAGAGAAACGTTGATGGTACTTCATACTTATGTCTGCTTTTGCTTCTTAGTATCTCCCTCTCGAATAGATTTTGCCCAAGAAATTTGACCAAGGGAACTTATTTGTTCCTCAGTATGTGAATCTGGTGATCTAAGATTTCAATTGGGAGTTCTTCGTAAGAAACACTATCCTGAATATCTGTACTTTCTAAGGGAGCAACTACAGCTGGATCACCAATACACTTCTTTAATAAGGAAACATGAAAAACTGGGTGAACGAATGCCAAATATGTAGGCAACTCAAGCACAGATGCTATCTTCCCATAACGGCTCAAGATTCTATAAGGGCCTACATATCAGGTAATGAGCTTCCCCTTTTTGTCGAACCTTTTCACTCCCTTCATAGGAGATATCTTCAAATATACAAAATCACTAATCTCAAATTCGAGATCCTTTCTCTTCATATCTGCATAAGATTTTTATCAGCTCTAGGCTATCTTAAGCCTCTCCCTGATTAACTAAACTTTCTTTAAAGCATCAAACACTGAATCTGGCCCTATCAATATAGTCTCACCTACCTCAAACCAACCAATAAGAGATCTATATTTCCTCCTATAGAGAGCCTTAAATAAAGCCATCTGAATACTAGAATGATAACTGTTATTATAAGAAAACTCAATCAATGGCAAGTGATCATCCGAATTGCCCTTAAAGTAGATAACACAAACTCTCAATACATTCTCTAAGGTTTGAATGGTCCTCTCTGCTTGACCATCTATCCGGGGGTAAAAGGCTATAATAAGGCAAATTTAGGTACAAAGACCCTTCTAAAAAGCCTTCCAAAAATGAGAGGTATACAGAGTACTTCTATCTGAAATGATTGACAATAGTAGTCCATGCAATCTAACCAACTCTCTAATATAGAGCTTGGCATAGTCCTCGGATGTATAAGAAGTATAGACTGGCAAGAAGTGGGCTTATTTGGTCATCTTGTCCACAATGACCCAAATTAAATTATGTTGGCGAGGTGAATGCGGCAACCCTATCACAAAATACATATTCACCTCTTCCCACTTCCACACGAGGATGTTGAACTCTGGCATAGTGCCACTAGGCCTTTAATGCTCAACCTTAACCTACTAACAATTAGCACACTTTGTTACAAACTCTGCTCTATCCCTTTTCATATCGCTCCACCATAGATTTCCCATAAATCATGGTACATCTTAGTAACTCCTAGGTGAATAGAGTAACACACACTATGCACTTCTGCAAGAATTTATTATCTCAATTCATCTACACACAACACATAAAGTCTACCCTGGAAAAGCAATACACCATTTCCCCCATGGGATAAAACCTCTACTCTCTGATCTCTAACTGACTCTTTCAACTTGACCAAGCTAAGATCTTTATCTTGATTTTCTTTCACTTTGGCAGCCAAAGAAGATTCCGAATTATTCTAAACCAACATACTACCCTCAGCTGAGTCAACCAAATGAAAGCCTAATATATCCATCTAATGAACCTACTGAACTAACTTCTACTTGTCACTCTCAACATGAGGAACACTACCCATCAACAATCTACTAAGTGTATCTGGCACTACATTGGCCTTGCTCGAATGATACAAAACACCTATATCATAATCTCTTAACAACTCCAACCACCTTCTCTGATAAAGATTAAACTCTCTCTATGAGAACACATACTAAAAACTTTTGTGATCTATGAACACATCAACATGCACCCTATACAGATAATGCCTCCATATTTTCAAAGTAAAAACAATAGCTGCTAACTCAAGATCATAGGTAGGATAATTCTTTTCATGGAGCCTAAGTTGTCTAGAGGCGTAGGTTATGACCTTACCTATCTGCATCAACATACAACCCAAACCAAATCTAGAAGCATCATAATAAACAACAAGCCTATCTGAATCATCGGGCAACATTAAAACTAGGGCTGAGGTGAGTCGAGTCTTCAACTCCTAGAAACTCTTCTCATAGGAATTAGACCACTAAAATTTGACTTTTTTCTAAGTCAATTTGTACATGGGGGATGAAATAGACAAAAACCCTTCAACAAAAAGTCGGTAATAGCCATCCAAAACCAAAAAAACTCCTAATATCTAATAGAGAGATGGGTCTGGGACAGTTTCTCACTGCTTTGGTCTTTTGAGGGTCAACTTTAATGTCGTCACCTGAAATAATATGGCCAAGGAAAGCTACTAATCTTATCTAAAATTTAAACTTACTAAATTTGGCGAACAACAGATGGGCTCTAAGAGTATTCAATACTATTTTGAGGTGGTTTCCATGATCGTTCTCACTACGGGACTAAACCAAAATATCATCAATGAAGAATATGAAGAACATATCCAAGTACTATTTAAACACTTTGTTCATCAAGTCCATGAATGCTGCTGGGGCATTTGTAAGATAGAAAGACATTACTAGAAATTTTAAGTGACCATATAGAGTTTTGAAAGCTATTTTCAGAATGTCACATTCTTTGACTCTAAGCTGATGATAGCCGGATCTGAGGCTTATATTAGAGAAGTAATTGACACCTTGTATTTTGTCAAACAATTTATTGATTCTAGGGAGTAGCTACTTAGTCTTAATAGTGACTTTGCTCAATTGACAGTAATCGATGCACATATGAAGAGAACCATCTTTTTTTCACAAAAAAAAACTAGAGCACCCCATGGGAAAACATTGGGCCTGATGAATACCTTATCTAAGAGATCTTTCAAATGCTCCTTTCATTCCCTCAGCTCTGCTGGAGCCATTCTTTAAGGAAGAATAAAGATAGGATGGGTATCTAGAAGAATTTCTATTTCAAAGTTAATTTACTTTTAGAGAGGGACTCTGGGAAGATCATCGGGGAACATATCTTGGAATTCCCTCACTACTAAAACTGACTCAAGACTAGGAGTCTCATAATTGAGCTCTTTAACTTAAACAAAATGGCAGACACACCCCTTGGATATCATTTTTATCGCTCTAAGGTACGAAAAAAACCGACACCTAAGTGCTGAAGTACTACCCCTTTATTCAAGGACAGGTTCATTCAAAAACTAAAAATAAACAACTCTGTTTCTACAATCAACTGAGGTATAGAATGAGTGGATCCAATCCATACTGAGAATGACATCAAAATCAGTCATTTCTAATTCCACAAGATCAACTAAGGTGATTTTCTGGGATATTATGACCAAACAATTCTTGTATACCTTCTTGGCTATAATAGAGACAACTACTTAGGCAGACACTTAGAAGGGTTCTGCTAAAGTCTCAAGATTGACACCGAAATAAACAACTATGTAGGGGGATACAAAAGAAAGAGAAGCTTCGGGGTCTAATAAAGCATAAACATGTAAAAGAAAGACCTGGAACATACTAGTAACCACATCAGGAGTATTTTCTTATTATTATTGGGAATTAAGTGCATACAGTCTATTTAAGCATTGAAAACTAGTGGCATTGGAAGTGGCACCCTGCTAAGTCGGGCGACCAGATGGAACTGGGGGACGACTTGACTGACCCTGCTGACCACTCTGTTTCCAATCCCTGACTCTATGGCCTGGCTTGCCAAACCCAAAGCATACATCAGTACTAGATCTACACACATCCTAATGGTTTCTACTACATTTTTGATAAAGAGGATTTGTACAACCACTATTCACACTTTTCTAGTGGTTAGGGCTTGGCATCCTATGCCGATTATCATTCCTAAAATTCAGCGCTGGCATACTAGCTGAAGAAGAAGATTGGGCTGATGATTTCAAACAAAATTAAAAATAGTAACCACCCTCTAACCTCGGCTGAAAAAAATTAAAACTACCTATTTTTGCCTTCTTGTTCTCCCTCTTTCTTTCCTTACACTTTTGTTTCTCAATCTATTGAGCATAAACCATCAACCTAGACAAGCCTATCTCCCTAATCAATATAGCAGTCCTACATTCTTTGACCATAATATCAGCTACACTAGAGACAAACTTACTTATCCTAGATCTGTCATCAGACACCACATTAGGAGAATACCTGGCTAGCCAAAGAGAATACTCCATCACAATCTTGTTCCCGACCTCAAATTGATAAACTCCTGCACCTTAGCTTTCATTAACTCCAAGGGAAAGAACCTATCTAAAAAGGTCTTAAAAAACTCTTCCTATTCAATCGGCTTTGCTTCTATCCTTCTTAACTCTATTCTATTGCTTATACCAGGTGTGTGTAATATCCTACAGCTGGTAAGCACCCAAATTTGCACTCTCATTAGAAGTTACATCCATAATATCAGTTACCTTCTAAACTATGTCGAGGAACTCCTTCGGATCCTCATTAAACTTAGATCCCCAAAATAAAGGAGGGTTCAGTCGATAAAGTCCCAAATCCTAGCTGCAACAGTATTAGCCACTAAAACGACTAGGATGGCAGCCAAATAATTATTCTGGGTTGCTACTGAGTGAGCTAAAGTAGTGAATGCAACTCTGAATTCGGCATAAGAGACATGCTTGTTTAGGGGATCTTCCTAACAGGCGGAGGTATGGGCTGATTCCGTTTCTCATTTCGTTATTCTTTCTAGGAGGCATTATCTGTAAACAAAAAGAATATTGAGTTAGAAAGAGAGTTTAAATTGAGCTCATGCTCATTCGCATGACATGAATTCTAAAAGAATGGAAACCTTTACTAAGATATCTTGTAGCCTCTTGTCCATAAGTATGGCACGTTTCACACCCATGCACAAGACTCTACTCAACGCGGCTTTCAGAATCCCTAGGACACTTTAAAACCTTAGGATCTGATACCAACTTTGTAATTCCTCGAGAGTATATCCTGGATGCCACATAGTACTTACAGCCCCAAAGGACCATAAGCTAACCCATGAGATGGTACCTATTATGAGCACTAAATAAAATAATAAAAATATGTGCAAAACTTAACTGAAAAATGCCATATGGTTTTAACAACTGAAAAAAACAATACTGACTCATAGTAATTAAAATATCTGAAACATACTATCAATACTGATAAAACAACTGATAATAATGATTAAAAATTGACTATCTATCTATACAAGTCTGTAAGCCTCTACATTGACTAATTGTTGAGTTGATGGGACAAGTCCCAAACTAACTCTAGCTAATTACTGAACTGACATACTAAAATAAATATAAACAGTCCTCGGAGTATAAGGACTCACCACTATTTCTGCTACCAGTGCGCTAGGATATCTAGGTGTGGTCGAGAATCTGAGCATTCGAACCTATGACATGAGACATCATAGCACAAAAAATGAGTATGCGTTCAGTACTTTGAATATACTGGTATACTAAATAAGGTAGGATGATGTGTATGGGATCATGTGCATGAATAAGAATAATAACTGACTGAATGTATAGAATGAGATAACTGATGTATAGTATACATGAAAGCTGTAAAATTTAAGAATGCATGACCAAGCATATGACATGATACTGGGATAGTCTGTAAACTAAAATATTGAAATACTAATACGAAATAACCCATAACTGTATGCCATGTTCAAGCAAGCCTGAAAACTAAACTCTAAACTGAATATTGGGCTGAGATTGTGGGAGCTATCATCTAACTTTTATGCCCCAATAAGAGCTAATTGGGGTCCAACCTGTAACCCAGTTATAAGGGTATTAGTACCGTGCCATGGGTACTAACACTGGCTGTGTGGATCACTAAAGAGAAGTATCAAAGGATTAAAATGTCACCCTCTACTGGCAAGTGCTCTAGTGAGATATATGTCAACCCTCAACTGATAGGTTAACGTCTCTAACCTACACTGTCTACGTAGTTTTGAAATGTGAGGACTGATACTAAAGGTCACACCCTCAACTAATAGGTGAGCCCCGATCCCTAGGTGTAATACCCCGGGAAATTTTTCGTTGAAATTTATGCGTAAATGTGTTGGGTTCTATCTTCTAGAATGAATTATAAATTTTTCCATACATAATGTCTTAGATTATGACCCACCATTGTGTAGATTATCGAATAAGCTTTCCAACGATATGTGGATCATCCAAAACGGACACCCGAGCGACGAGTTATGAACATTCCGATCGAATTGTGAATAGTAGTAAATATAAAACATGCAGGAAAAAGTATTGAGGCCTGGTGTATTTTTGCTCCAACTTTAAACGACTGGTGTATTTTTGCTCCAACTTTAAACGATCATTACTCGTTGTACATAATAATTTGGGTGATCTACTATGTATCAACGAAAAACTCTGCGAATCCTCTTTCCAATGAAATTAGTTTCATCCAATTTGTCTATCGGAGAAAAAAGTTATGATCGATCAAATTCAGCCTAACAAAAGTGAATTTTTGGGTCAACTTCAAACATTCATAAATCCTCGTACACAATAATCTGAGTGAGATAATATATATCAAAGGAAAGATATGAGAGTCCTCTTTCTAATAAAATTAGTTCCATCTAATTTGGATATCGGAGTAGAACGTTATGGTTGATCTACTTCAGACTATCAAAACAGTCCACCAAAGGATAGATTCAAGAATTATTTGATTTTTTGGGGCATTTTGGTCATTCCCCCTCACCCAAAATCTATCCAAACCCTATATTAAAGCCTATTAGAAGCATTATATGTTATATTTCATCAAATTCCCTCAAAAAGAAAACCCTAAGCTCCTACATCCAACTTCAAGAACCTCCAAAGTTCACCATTAATTCTGCAAATTTATTCAAGATTCCAAGTTCCTAGTTCAATAACTCCAAGAACCATCATTCAAAGGCACGATTAACATTTCAAAAATGAGTATCGATCTAAAGTTCATAATTCAAGGTATATGGGGTTTTTCAACAAGAACTCTCTTTCGTTCTTGTGCCCAAAAGTAATTTTCTTTACAAAGGCATGATTTTTATTTTATTTTCTACGAATTTGAAGCATGAACCCATATCTTATGATGATTATTATGAAATCTTGATGTTTATGATTTTGAAAGATGAATTTACATGTGTGGAGATATAAAGCATGAATCTTGAATGATATTTATCATGATTTTGATATTTGGGTCATGAATCCCCATTGGAAATTGTGTTTTTTTAGAAAGTGTGTGTTATAAGCACGTTGATGTTGAATATTTGAGATATTTTGAATGATTTGACCTTTTAGTCTTAATGGAGTTATTTTGAACTCGAGTGTGAAAGAAATCCACAACGTGGTTGATTTTGATAGATGGGAAGCATGATGGCTCCCAATGAATATTTATATATTAATGAAATTGTTTTGTAGTGGATTGTCTTTGAAATGATCTGAGCTAAGTCCGCCAGAAGTATTTAGCATCGAGTGGAAGGTATAAAGCATTCTTACTTCCCTAGAACTACGTGCCCTAGTAGGAGTGAGCTTGAGGATGATTTATATAGTGATCACTAGTTTATGTGGATTTGATATCGATAGTCCTACTCCGATGGCAAGGATAGAATGGCTCTCCCCAACGTGGGTTGTAATTTGGACTCCATGTAGCTCACATAGTTTTTATCGGTTATAGGATCTCCCAGCGTGTGTGTGTTTTCTTGTGTCTATGGTGAATGGTGAAGTGACTTGAAAGTGGAATTGTGAAAGTTATTCTTTCGAAAGATTTAAATGATATTTACATTATGAGAATTGATATTCTTGATGAACTAAAAGTGATTGACAAATTATATGATGACTCACATGTGTTATTGTACTTATTTTATCCTCTCATTATTATGATGATTTTCTTCGGGCTATGTGAGTCTTTCATACATCCTGCATATTTCTTATAAGTATTTATGATGATGATGTTTATACAACTGAATACACTTCCATATACTTGGTTCCTTTCCCTGGTATTGACCCACATATTCGGATGTGGGCTGCATTTTCTCAAAGTATAGGTTTAGGTGCTCAGTTCTAGGTTCGACAGTGATTCTTTAGGCATGCTGTTCTACATCCTCTATTGTGGTAAGTCCTCATATTCCGAGGACGTAATGTCTGATGTTGGTTTGACGGAATTATTTACATTTGATAACTGAGTATGAGTCAGTTGAGGCATGTCTTAATGGCTCGCTGGTTTTATTGATTTTCTTAGAGGCTTGTTAGACTAGTATAGATGGCCCAGGCTCTACAGCAGCAGAGAGGTGATTCAGTAGTTGCCAGGATCCATGACTTCATATGGATGAATCCACCAGAATTCTATGGGTCTAATTCTGATGAGCATCCACGGTTGTTTTTAGAGGAGGTGCAAAAGATTATTTAGGTGATGCATGTATCTGAGGAACATAGTGTGAAGTTGGCTGCGTATAGGTTGAAAGACCTTCCTTATGACTGGGTTAATGCTTGGAGGAAAGGTAGAGGTGAGGGAGCTGTCCCTATAACTTGGCAAGAGTTCCAAGATGTATTCCTGGATAAGTTTTTCCCTTTGGAGATGAGAGAGGTGAAGGTGGAAGAGTTTATGAACCTACGATAGGGCTCTATGACTATTAGGGAGTACTATATAAATTTCAATCAGTTGGCCAAGTATGCTCCTGACTTAGTGGCTGATAATCGGGCTAGTATGAGTAAGTTTGTGACTGGAGTGTCTAGTTATGTGGTTAAGGAGTGTAGGTCTGCTATGCTGAATAGTGAGATGAATCTTTCTAGGATGATGACTTATGCCCAACAAATTGAGGCAGACAAGATTAAGAAGAGAGATAGAATGAGAGAGAATAAGAGAGCTAGGTTCGAGCAGCACGGACAGGGTCAGACTAGTGCCAGCACCGTCATCTGCTAGTGCTCCTATTCCTAGAGGTAGGCAGGATCAAGGTAGCAGGTCATATGCATCCAGGTCCTAGTACAGTGCTGGCAATAAGCCAAATCGTCCCATGTCTCCTAATTGTGGTAGGGCTCATTTGGGTGAGTGTTGGGGTGAGAAGAGGGGTTATTTTCGCTGTGGTGACATGGGTCACAGATTTAGAGATTGTCCACAGGATGGATAAGGGCATCGTGACTATCTCCCTTAAACCCAGACTCAAACTGTTAGTGCTCCAGTTCCAGCGACTCGCCCAGCCCCAGCTCAAGGTGCCTCTTCTAGTAATGCTGGCAGGTAGTACCAGAATAGATTCTATGCTTTACCATCCTTCCAGGAATAGTAGGACTCTCCCGATGTTGTTACTAGTATGCTTCGTATATTTCAGTTTGATGTGTATGCTTTGTTGGATCTTGGATCTAGTTTCTCATATGTTACACCTTTGATTGCTATGAATTTTGAAATGAGTCCTGAGATTATTCCTGAGCCTATCTTAGTTTCTACCCCAGATGGTGATTCGATTATTGCCCAGAAAGTGTATAAAAAGTGTCTTGTTACCGGTCTTCATAGAGTCTTGTTGGCTGATCTGATTGAGTTACACATGGTAGATTTTGATGTGATTCTAGGTATGGACTGGCTGTATTCTTCTTATGCCTTTATTAATTGTCGGACCCAGTGGTCAAGTTTCAATTTCCGGGTGCATCCTCGTTTGAGTGGTCTGGGAATTCTGTGTCACCCAAGAGTCATTTTATCTTTTACCTCAAAGCTAGAAAGCTTATTTCCAAGGGGTTTATTTACCATTTAGTTAGAGTCGAAGACACTAAGTCTGAGACTCCAACTCTCCAATCTGTTAACATTGTCAATGAGTTTTCTGATGTCTTTCCAGATGATCTCCCAGGGATACCTCCTTATAGAGAGATAGAGTTCGGGATTGATCTTCTTCCCGATACTCAGCCCATTTCTATTTCTCCTTACCATATGGCCCCTGCAAAACTAAAGGAGTTAAAAGAGCAACTCAAAGATCTACTAGATAAGGGTTTCATAAAGCGTAGTATTTCTCCTTGGGGTGCTCCTGTGTTGTTTGTGAGAAAGAAAGATGGCTCTTTGCGTAAGTACATTGATTACCGCCAATTGAATAAAGTCACCGTAAAAAATAAGTACCCCCTTTGGAGAATAAATGATTTGCTTGACCAATTGCAAGGTGCAAGTTATTTCTCAAAGATAGACCTTCGTTCTTGCTATCATCAACTCAAAGTTAGGGAGTGTGATATCCCGAAAACCTCTTTTCGAACTCGTTATAGCCATTTTGAGTTTCTTGTTATATCTTTCGGGTTAACTAATGCCCAGTAGCTTTCATGGACCTCATGAATCGAGTGTTCAGACCATATCTAGATATGTTTGTCATAGTGTTCATCAATGATATACTGGTGTACTCCCGTAGTGAGGATGAACATTCTGATCTTCTCCGAACTGTCTTGCAAACCCTTAGAGATCACAAGTTATTTGCTAAGCTTAGTAAGTGTGAGTTTTGGCTAAGGTCAATTGCTTTTCTGGGTCATATCATTTCTTTCGAGGGTATTAGAGTTGATCCCTAAAAGACTGAAGCCGTTAGAAATTGGCCTAGACCTATTTCTCCGACTGATATCTAAAGTTTCTTTGGTTTACCTGGCTATTACCGCCGTTTTGTTGAGGGTTTCTCCTCTATAACATCTCCTATGACTCAGTTGACCCAAAAGAAAGTGAAGTTCTTATGGTCCGAATCTTGTGAGAAGAGTTTTCAGGAGTTGAAGACTCGAATCACTTCAGCCCCTATTTTGACTTTGCTTGATAGTGTTGTGGTTTTATGGTGTACTATGATGCTTCGAGATTTGGGTGGGGTTGTGTATTGATGCAGAAGGGTAAGGTGATAGCTTATGCTTCTAGATAGTTGAAACCCCATGAGAAAAATTACCCCACCCATGACCTTAAGCTGTCTGCTGTTGTGTTTGCTTTGAAAATCTAGAGACACTATTTGTATGGTGTCCATGTTGATGTTTTCACTGATCATAAGAGTCTTCAGTATGTGTTTACCCAGAGAAAATTGAATCTTAGGCAGAGACGATGGTTAGAATTGTTAAAGAACTATGATATGAATGTGCTGTACCATTCATATCGGATGCCCTAAGTAGAGTGTCCATGGGTAGTGTTTCGCATGTGGTAGAAGGTAAGAAAGAGTTTGGTCGTGATGTATATCGTTTGACTAGATTGGGAGTTAGGTTGTTTGACTATGCTGAAGGTAGTATAGGGGTTCAGAGTAGTTCTGAATCCTTCTTAGTTTCAGAAGTGAAGAAAAAGCAATACTTAGATGCTAGTTTGGTCAGACTGAAGGAGTCAGTCAAAGGACCAAAAAGTAGAGGTTTTCTCCCAAGGGGGAGATGGTGTGTTGAGATTGCAGGGTAGATTGTGCGTCCCTAATGTTAATGATCTGAGACAGAGGATTATGGCTGAAGTGCATGGGGCACGATATTCTATTCATCCTGGTGCCACCAAGATGTTCCGAGACTTATGAAAATCTATTCATGGAGTGGCATAAAGAAAGATATAACAGCGTTTGTAGCTAATTGTGCAACATGCCAACAGGTTAAGGTTGAACAGCAAAGACCTGGTGGTATGATGCAAGAGTTTAGTATTCCCACCTGAAAGTGGGAAGAGATAAATATGGACTTTGTGATTGGTTTACCTCCTTCCCGATGCCATCATGATTCTATTTGGGTTGTGGTTGATAGGTTGACTAAGTCTTCTGATTTCTTGCTTGTTCATACTTTATATACTGCTGAGGATTACGCTATATTGTATATTCGAGAGCTAGTAGACTGCATGGAGTTCCCTTGTCTATTATTTTGGATAGGGGTACTCAGTTCACTTTGCAATTTTGGAAAGCTTTTCAGAAGGGTCTTGGTACTCAAGTGCTTTTGAGTTCTGTTTTTCATCCACAGACTGATGGTCAGGCTAAGCAGACCATCTAGAAATTAGAGGATATGTTGAGAGCTTGTACACTTGACTTTAAGGGAAGTTGGGATGTTCGCTTACCGTTGATAGAGTTTACTTACAATTAAAGTTTCCACTCTAGCATTAGCATGGCTCGATTTGAACCTTATATGGGAGGAAGTGTAGATTACCCATAGGTTGGTTCGAGGTGGGTGAAGCGGATGTGAGTGGTCTTTATTCGGTATTTAAGGCTATGGGAAAAGTTAATTTGATTAGGGAAATGTTGAAAACTGCGTAGAGTTATCAGAAGTCTTATGCGGATGTTAGAAGGAAAGACCTTGAGTTTGAAGTTGGTGACCTAGTGTATCTGAAAATTTCACCCATGAGGAGGGTGAAGAGATTCGAAAAGAAAGGAAAGCTTAGTCCCCATTATGTTGGTCCTTACAAATTTCTTAGCCGTGTTGGTAAGGTAGCTTATGAGGTCGAGTTGCCTTCTGAGTTGTCCTATGTTCATCCAATATTCCATGTCTCCATGCTTAGAAAGCATATTAGCGATGTTGTGGTAGTGGATTCCTCTGTGAGTGCTGACATTCAAGAAAATCTTTCTTTTGATGAGATTCCTATTGAGATTCTTGATTTCAGTGTCCAAAGACTAAGGAACAAAGAAGTTCCCTTGGTCAAGGTGTTATGGCGAAACAAATCTGTTGAGGGCGCAACTTGGGAAGCTGAGGCAGATATGCGATCCAAGTATCCGCACCTATTTTTCGCAAACTCTGATCAAGATGAAGGTACTCTTCTTTCCTAAATCATGCACTTTTGATAAAAGTTGCAGCAGTTCAGCTGTCATTTATTATGTGTTCAGCTGTAGTTTCTTGAATTTGTACATTCTATGGTGCATTCGGAGTGAGAAACGATGTGGTGATGAGTCTAACGAATGGTTTCAGATGTATGCTCTATTCCCTATCTAATCTTGGCATGTCTAACATCATTCGAGTATGAATGTTTCCAGGGGGGGATGATGTAATACCCCGGGATATTTTTAGTTGAACTTTTGTGCGTAAACGTGTTGGGTTCTATCTTATAGAATGAATTATAATTTTTTCCATGTGGAATGTATTAGATTATTACCCACCATTACGTAGAGTATCGAATAAGCTTTCCAACGATATGTGGATCATCCAAAACGGACACCCGAGCGATGAGTTATGAACATTCCGATCGAGTCGTGAATAATAGTGAATAGTAAAACGTGCAGGAAAAAGTACTGAGGCCTAGCGTATTTTTGCTCCACCTTTAAATGATCATAAGTCCTTGTACATAATGATATAGATGATCTACTGTATATCAACGGAAATCTCTGCGAGTCCTCTTTCCAATGAAATTGGTTTCATCCAATTTGTCTATCTGATCAAAAAGTTATGGTCGATCTACTTCAGCCTATCAAAAATGAATTTTTGGATCAACTTCAAACGATCATAAATCCTCGTACACAATGATCTGAGTGAGATACTATCTATCAACGGAAAGATATGAGAGTCCTTTTTCTAATGAGATATTTTTCATCCAATTTGGATATCGGAGTAAAACGTTATGGTTGATCTACTTTAGACTATCAAAACAGTTCATCAAAGGATAGATTCGAGAATTATTTAATTTAATGGGGCATTTTGGTCATTCCCCCTCACCCAAAATCCTTCCAAACCCTATATTAAAGCCTATTAGAAGCATTATATGTTATATTTCATCAAATTCCCTCAAAAAGAAAACCCTAAGCTCCTACATCCAACTTCAAGAACCTCCAAAGTTCACCATTAATTCTGCAAATTTATTCAAGATTCCAAGTTCTAGTTCAATAACTCCAAGAACTATCATTCAAAGGCACGATTAACATTTCAAAAACGAGTATCGATCTAAAGTTCATCATTCAAGGTATATGGAGTTTTTCAACAAGAACTCTCTTTCGTTCTTGTGCCCAAAAGTAATTTTCTTTACAAAGGCATGATTTTTATTTGATTTTCTATGAATTTGAAGCATGAACCCATATCTTATGATGATTATTATGAAATCTTGATGTTTATGATTTTGAAAGATGAATTTACATGTGTGGAGATATAAAGCATGAATCTTGAACGATATTTATCATGATTTTGATATTTGGGTCATGAATCCCAATTGGAAATTGTGTTTTTTTTGAGAAAGTGTGTGTTATAAGCACGTTGATGTTGAATATTTGAGATATTTTGAATGATTTGACCTTTTAGTCTTAATGGAGTTATTTTGAACTCGAGTGTGAAATAAATCGACAACATGGTTGATTTTGATAGATGGGAAGCATGATGGCTCCCGATGAATATTTATATATTACTGAAATTGTTTTGTTGTGGATTGTCTTTGAAATGATCTGAGCTAAGTCTGCCAGAAATATTTAGCACCGAGTGGGAGGTATAAAGCGTCCTTACTTCCCTAGAACTACGTGCCCCCGTAGGAGTGAGCTTGAGGATGATTTATATAGTGATCACTAGTTTATGTGGATTTGATATAGATAGTCCTACTCTAATGGCAAGGATAGGACGGCTCTCCCCAACGTGGGTTGTAATTTGGACTCCATGTAGCTCACATAGTTTATATCGGTTATAGGATCTCTTAACGTGTGTGTGTTTTCTTGTGTCTATGGTGAATGGTGAAGTGATTTTAAAGTGGAATTGTGAAAGTTATTTTTTAGAAGGATTTAAATGATATTTACATTATGAGAATTGATATTCTTGATGAACTGAAAGTGATTGACAAATTATATGACGACTCACATGTGTTATTATACTTATTTCATCCTCTCATTATTATGATGATTTTCTTCGGGCTATGTGATTCTTTTATACATCCTGCATATTTCTTATAAATATTTTTGATGATGATGTTTGTACAAATGCATACACCCCCATATACTCGATTCCTTTCCCTTGTACTGACCCATATCTTCAAATGTGGGCTGTATTTTCTCGGAATGTAGGTTTAGGTGCTTAGTTCCAGGTTAGACAGTGATTCTTCGAGCATGCTGTTCTACGTCCTTTATTGTGGTGAGTCCTCATGTTCCGAGGATGTGATGTCTGATGTTGGTTTCATGGAATCGTTTACATTTGATAAATGAGTATGAGTCAGTTGGGGCATGTCTCAATGGCTCGATGGTTTTATTGATTTTCTTAGAGGCTTGTCAGACTAGTATAGATGTTGGGAGTTGACTAATAAGTCGTATTTTATTATCTTTGTAAAATTCTTTTGTTCTTGGATGATGATTACTCTGTTGATATTTGAGGGTTATTTATGGAAACCCCGTTGATTTGTGTTGAACTGAATGAAAATGGCTCAAAGGGTTAGCTTAGGGCTACTCATATCCTCAAGCACCGTGTGACGCTCCGGGACCCATTTTCCGGGGCGTTACACTAGGTTTGCTCAGTGCTAAATCCTACTCCTAACTGAACTGAATCAGAATACTGAACTTATCTAACTGTGACTGATATGATAATTGTCTAAACTAATAATAATCATATATGCCTGATAACCATTCCAAAAGTACTAAGACTAAGTAAAAATCTAAATTTTAGGTATTCATAACCCCCGGGACTCGATAGCAATAACAACAAAACCATACTAAAACCTTAAGGACATGATCAGTAGTCATTATTCAAAACTCATTCCTTTGGGAATTTCATCAAACACTTGCAGTTCATGGTTTAAACATAGGGATAGTTTTAACATGTAAATATAACATGGTGCCAATACTAAAATCACTAATTAAGGTTCAAATCAGCGGACAAGCACCATTCAAACGTGTAGGGTTTAATAACAACAACAATTGCATATATACATGATATAAAATCGAGATCCATTTGGATTCATGCATAAAATTTATGATAACATGTAAAAAACATAGCTTTAAAACTTAGAATTGAAGAATTCTTAAAGGTTCATGGTGGTCTTCTTGAAACTTGAGCTTGAATCTTTAAGGGGCTAGGGTTTGTTCATGAGAGAGAATTACTTTCTTGGAGAGAAATTATGAATAATGAGGCATATAATGCTCATTTGGGGTTTTAACTTTGTGTTTTGGATGGATTTGGGTGAGGGAAAATGTCAATACTACCCTTGGGAAATTAAAATTCATAACTGGAACCCGAATTTAACCACACCGTGATGCGCCAAGGCTGTCATCGCTATAGCCACCGCGATACACCACAATTGCGGTGATTTACTGGAACCTTACAATTGTCATTTTGAACTTCATCGCAATGAGGTGAAGTGAGCACCTCTATAGACATCGCGAAGTGCTACAATCGCAGTTAGTTGCTGGTTTGGTAATCCAAATGTGGTCTGAACCATATCCAAAAAATTCCAAACTTACCCGAGACATGCTACTTACACCCCCAAATATGAATCAACTCAAAATCTTACGTCTCTGGGTCGAGAAGTTCACTTTAAAAATTGTCAAACTTTAGAGTTCAAAATAAGACTAAGTCTCCAACACTTAGGATAAATTTTTAGGCCCTAGGCCTCTCATGTAGACATTATGAGCTGAATTGAACTAGGAAGAGTACGGAGCATTACACATTCTCTTCAGCTAGTAATTGAGTAGTTGTTTAAGTGGCTATTTCCTGAACACAAGGCGGAGGTGGTGGAATCATATTAGGATAATCATGGACCCCATGCTCATGCTCTATCATTTTGCGATTCTTTCATAAGGTTCTTTCAAGCTCAAGATCAAGTTGGAGCAAAGGATTGCCTTGACTCCGAGTACTTGGCATACATCGGTATACGCCTTAAGAATAGTAGAAAAATAAAAACCAACAACCTCAATCAATCAATACATAATTGTACTCCTTGGCAACAATGCCAAAATTTGATGCCACTCAACGCCTCTAACAAAGTATAACACAGTCATTTTAAAATAAAGAACCCAACAAAGGTGGGATCGAACCCATAGGAAATAGGATGAATCTCTATCACGAACTTGTTAAAGTTGCTAGAAAGTGTAAAAAGTAAATAGGGGAATTTGTGAGAACAGTAACAGTAGTACCAAATCTTGATCAATTTAGGTTGAAATCAATATGAGATGAATACTAGGATTATGTTCCCCCTAAATTCCTAAATCCACAACTTATCATGCTCAACAAACTATCACGATGACTTACATGAAGAATCTAACAAGTTATGTATCACCAATCATCTTTTGAACACCTTTGGTGAATTTTACTCATCTCATTTTGAGTCTCAAGTTAATTAGATAAAGGTTTATAGCTTCTAATTAGTGCTATGATATTTGTTAGAAAATCATAATACATACAAGAACATTAATCAAGAAAGACTTTGCACTTCTGCTACTTCGTTACTCCTTTGGGGTTCCCACAACTCTAGTTAGGAGATTTAGCTTCTCGGGTTTGCAAGAACACCCATAGAATTCATGAAAGAAAGAATATGAATAATATTACAATAAATGAAGAATGAAAACCAAAATCTCAAATTAATCACAAACACGTAAAAACCAAGAACAAAGATTCCAAGATCAAAAGTGTATCTCAGAATCAATATATTATTGTAAGTATAAAGAGTGCATAAAATAATAACAAAACATTAATGGAGTATTTATAGGATACATTAAGAACCTAAAAATCCTAACCAAAAAAAAAATAGGAAAACTAAGTTGGAACCTACCTACGGACCCACTTACGGGTTGTAGGTACTACTTACGGACACTAGGTGGGTTGTGAGTATCAGAGAAAATCAGTAGCTTCTGAACAACTACTTACTAGGGGCGTAAGAACCACTTAAACCATGTAAGTAAGACTTTATAGGTCTCAGAATAACTTGGCATCTTCAGAACTTTCAAAACTATTTTCTCTGCTACTTACAATGACACTTATGGAAGGCATAAGTCCCACTTACGACCCGTAAGTGGGAGCCTCTTCAACACGTCAACTATTTTTCTCCTCTTTTGATCCTAACCTTGTTCTCCTACAAAATAAACACAAAAATACATCACACTAACAAAAATGACCTAATTACTTACACAATTTCTGGGTTTAAGCATCAAATGTACCATGAATCCATGACACACCAACTACCTGGCCTCATAAGTCATAAATATCATATAAAAACTATGACGAGGGTTAAAATCAGAAAAATTTATAATACAATTTGTAGGATCATTACACTTAAAAATACTCAGCATCTTTTGAAGAAGATTAATTCCAAGTGATTTCTACAATGCATCAAATACAGGATAATCTTCAAGAATGAGAAATGTATCTGAGAAGATGTAATTTCCAGACCAAGTAGTAAATTTTCAAAGTAAGAAGTAACGTTGTAGTTGCAATACATGCATTCAAAAGCCATGGAAGAACGTTGTTTACCCATAAAAGAATGATGATTTTGGTCCAAAATCACCGAATCCCACTGAATCACATACGAGTTATGTGGATGGTACCTTTTCAACATAGAAACATGAAAAATAGGATGCACGGCTTAAAGACCTGGTGGCAAAGACAAATCATAAATCATTGGCCCAACAAGCTGAAGAATCTCAAAAGGGACAATGAACCTCGAACTAAGCTTTCTTTTCTTCCGAAACCTTATCACACCCTTCATAGGTGATACTTTTAATAGGATTCACTAAAACTACATAAAATCCAAGTCATGGATCCTCTTATCAGCATGACTCTGTTGTCTTCTCTAAGCTACCAAAAGCCAGTCCTAAATCAATCTCACTTGGTCTATAGAATCTCTCAAAAAAGTAGTGCCCTAAGGTCCAGAATCAAACTACTAAACCAGGGGACCTATATTTCCTACCATACAATGCCTCAACGGAGACATCTGAATACTAGAATAATAGTTATTATTATAGAAAAACTCTACTAAGGGTAAATAATTAATTCCTTTGACCCCCAAAATCTATCACACAAGCCCGTAACACATACTTAAACAACTGAATAGTCCGCTCTGACTAACCATTTGTTTGTGGATGTAAGTTGTACTCATATCCAACTGAGATGTAACTCTCATTGAAAAGTGCACCAAAAGTTCAAAGTGAACTGAGTACCTCTATATGAAATGATGGAAATGGGCACTCCATGTAATAAACTATCTTACGAATGTAGATATTGGCTAATTTCTCTAATTATAGCTCATCTTAACTGGCACAAAATGGGCTGTTTTGGTCAATTTGTCCACAACCACCTCAAGAGAATCAAACTTTTCCAAGGTCTAAGGCAACCCAATGACAAAATCTATGGTGATACACTCCCATTTCTACTCAAAAATAAGCATCCTCTGAAGCAAACCACCGTGTCTTTGGTTCTCATATTTTAGCAATTTAGAAACTTAGCCACAAACTCTATAATATCCCTCTTCATCCCACACTACCAATAATTTTGTTTTAGGTCATGATACATCTAAAGTGCACCTGGATGGATAGAAAAGTATGAATAATCGGCCTCCCCACAATAGATCTAGTCAAGTCACATACTCTACGAACAAAGATCCACCTTTTAATCCTCAAAACACTCTCCTGGTCCAATATCACCTCATTAGCCTCATCTCACATCACCTTGTCTCTAATAATACATAAATTTTTATCCTCAAAGTGATAGTCTCAAATCTCTATCAACAAGAACCTCCCCTATACTATAATACCTCACAAGAAATTCAACTATTTTATTTTTTACTCTCTTGCTTGTGTAGTGTTAATTTTTTACTTGAATTATGATTAGGGGTACTAAAAGGGTGTTTTGATAAAGTTTTAGAATTTTTGAAATGGGGTTGAGGCCATTTTAGGACCCTGAGGTAGTAAGCCTCCGGGATAGTGGCATGCCACACCACTTAGCCTCTGCGATAAGGATGTGGCACAGAGACTAAGCTCTGGGATAGCATTGTGCCACACCTCTATGTAATTTTCATCCAATTTTTGTTTTTTTAGTTGGGGTGAGGAGTTTTTTGTCCTTTTATCCCTTAAATGACTTTATAACATCAAATTGACCCGTTTTCTTTAGTTTTTAAAGATTAAACTTTACACTTTTCTTTTTTAATTCCCAGCCCAAGAAACTTCAAGGGTTCCACAGAGAATCACCACTCAATCTCCAAGATTTGATTTCTCTTCAAATTCTTTGGTATTTAGGTATGTTTCTTATCCTTAACTTGAATTTTACACTGTAGCATTTATTTATTCAATATTATGTATTTTAAATTGAAGGGTTTGAAATTGGGTTGAGTGAATTTGATGGTTATTACTTGAATTATTTCTACCATGATATAATTGTGTTGTTTAAGCTTTACTTTATGGATTTTGGGGCTAAATGGGTGCATTGTTATGAGGATTGGAATGGGGGACATGGGTTTCCCCAAATTGATAAAAATGTTGCTTAATAATGGCACTAACCTCAACCCACCTTTATAACTTTGGTTTTGAATATGGAATTTGTATAATTTAACCTACTTTTGGAACATTACTTGGCATTAAATAATTAATAGATAAATATGGTTTTCGAATGCCTTGGTGACAATGGTTTGGATTTCTAAATAGAACTTAGGAGTCTATTAGTTATATGGACTGGTTTGGCATAATTGAATTATCTTGAAAGCATATTGGTATGATGATACCATGTTGGAAAATGCCTTAATAAATGAATCCTTTGTTAATGGTAGGGTTTATGTGCAAACTATTTTAATTTGGCCTTAAAGAGAATTGTGTAGCTCATCGTAAGAGTGTAGTCCCGTGGGGACCAACATTGGAAACCACATTTGCTGATGTAGCGGTCTATATGATCGCGTGTCTAGATACACACTATATTTTGGAAGGATATCATCGTGGTGTCTTTAGACTTTCCTCGGTTCGTGCAGCCAACATGCACTGGGTTCCTTTCAGTAGGGAGAGCTAGACACATATAGCATGTGGGTGAATTTAGGATAGAGTAAGCTACATAATTCATGCTAACTATTTAAAATCCCTTCTTCATGACCCTTGTCTATATCTATACATCCTATATATGTATCAATAAATGTAGTTTTTACTAATTATGGTAAATAAAATTATTTTATCCCTTCCCCCCGAGTTATATGGTATTGTTCGTCCAACTAAACATATTTGGACACTACATTATTTCATGATGAAGGGTCCAAGGGCTTTTCTGTTGCTTTTGTACAGTGTTAGGTGATTTGGTAATACTATGGATCTACTATGAAGTGATGACCCTCTATCTCTTGAAAGGCTTGATCATTTGATAACGCCCAAACTATATCTCCAATTGGAGGATAAAGTGTACATTGTTAAAATATAGTACCCCAACTAGGTTGGGGTCAATCCCATGGGAAATACATCAGAAATCCTTCTCAAACTTATTGAAATAACCAAGTAGTGCAGAAAAGCAAAAGGGGGGATTTGCTAAAATAGTAAAAAGTAAAAAGAATTGGATGCTTGAGGTTATAAACAATCTGAGATGAAAACTAGGCTTGTGTTTCCCTTGGCTTCTAACTCCTTAGATTTATCGTGTAATGTCGAACTATTCCAATACGTTGTTGCAAAATCTGATAACTTATGCACCATCAACTGTCTTATGGACTCATTCATGGATTTCACACTTTATCTTTTGAGTCTTAGGATGTCGCCTTACTAACCCTTATCCTGGATCCCATTTTAACTATTACCTTTTGAGTTTCAAGTTATTAGATGAAAGATAATTGTCTTAAGTATATAGTGCAAGTAAGCTTATTTCGGTAATTAACTCCAAATCACTGTTGTGATCTCCTTTTTATGATCTCGACCTCCCGATCAGGCTCATAGTGAATACCCATGGCTTCTCAACATTGGCCATCATTAAGAAATCCATAAGAACGAACAAAACTACAATACATGCAAAAATCTTTATCTAGAATGACTTGTCATTCCTCCACTTTATTAATTTGTCAAGGTTCCCATAACCCTAGTTAAGGAAATTAACCGCTCATAATTATGAGACAATTCATGGAATTCATAGACAAAATCATAGAATCAATCTCACAATAATAAAAGAAGAAAACCCAAAGTCTCTAATTGAAGAACAAACCAAGAACAATAAGATCCCAAGACTACCAGTCAATATTGGAATCAAAAGATGTTTGTATGATGTAAACATAGTCCCAAAGAGCCTATATCTCCATCATTAGCTAAGAAACGTAAAAAAGGTAACTATAGATTACATGGAAACCCTAGAAATCAAATCCTAAATAAAATGGGAAAACTTGACTAAATGTCCAAAATAAGTACTAGAAATATCATAGGAGTAGGTTTCGGTTACATGAAAACTCTAGGAAATAAATTCAAAAAGATCTAGGAAAAGTGCATCGGCAGCTAGTACCCACCTATTTCCTATGGGCATCGGCGGCTAGTAGGTATAAATAGGTGGGTACTAGCTACCTTTTCTAGGAAATAAATTCAAAACTCTATTTCCTATAGGCCGTAGGTGGCACCTTCAGTTGTAGGTAAGGCCGTATGGTCCAATACTAAAATTTTCTCTCTATTTTTGCAAGTTTCGAAACATCCAGACCTGCCTACTCCCATAGGTGGTACTTACGAGGCGTAGGTGCCAAAGTAGGTGACCATTTATAGCCGTTTGTTCCGTTATCTTTTGATTATATTACAACACCTAGTTTTCTGCAAAAACACATCAAACCTAACAAAATAGCCTTAAGTATAGACATATTCCCCAAGTTTAAGCATCGAAAGTATTATGAGTCCATAGCTCATCATCACCCTTAACTTAGAACGTTGCATGTCCTCGAGTGACAAAAATTCAACAAAATAGATGATGATGCTTATCCAAGAGAAACCCAAGATACCGATGGAAGTCAATCATCAAATTTAGCTCAAAACATATTACCTTCTATAAGTTCAATACTTGAAAACCAATTGTGTGTATCTATGAAGCGCAACAATATGGCACAAAGAAATCAAGTTATGCCATTATATTAGCAAAAAACAAACATATATATGTACAAGTTACACTACCAAATAAGTAAGAGGATAGAAATACAATGTAATGCCCTGAGTCTGCACCCAAACGTCACACAGTGCTCATAATCTCGAAGGACCACAAGCTAACCCATGACTGGTACTTGTTGTAAAC
Organism: Capsicum annuum; assembly: GCF_002878395.1. NCBI lineage: Eukaryota > Viridiplantae > Streptophyta > Magnoliopsida > Solanales > Solanaceae > Capsicum > Capsicum annuum. The sequence goes on from NC_061117.1 coordinate 35,133,892, forward strand.
ACTGAATAATAACATTATAATAATGCAGAAATTAGGTTGAATCTACCATAAGGTTCAAAAATAAAATCAAATACAGATATATAAATATGGAAACTGAACATCTATCTGAAATAGTCTAGTTTGAAAGCCTTTAACTGTCTGAATAAGGAGTTGATGGAACAAAAACCCAACTAACTCAGATTGCTAAATATACTAAATATTGAAATACTTAAATGATAACTATGTCCTCGAACTATGAGGATTCACCACTAAATATGTTGCTGCTGATAGTCTGGGCTACTAAGTATGGTCAGGAGCCTGTGCGCCTGAACCTATGATAAAAGACATCATAGCACAAAGAAAGAGTTTGTGTCAGTACTTTGAATGTGTTGTTATTATAAGTGAGGCAGGCTGATACTAAAGGGTTCATATCCATGAACAAAAACTGGTTGAGTAACATAAATATATCTGAATGAGAGTATATGTATATTTGAAACTACTGTAATTACTGATTTTACAATGTTGCGTGTAAATCTATTTTATTGTATTGAGATTACTGATAATTGAATTACTGATAACTGGGTGACTGTTTTAGACAGTTCTAATTTTGTGGAACCAAACTTAGTTCCATACTAAGCTGAATGACTATGTCTAGCAGTCCTGATTTTGAGAATTGAACTGAGGATTTATACTGACTCTGAAACTAAAATCATAACCGTGGGAGTGTTCATCTAACCAACATACCCCAATATTAAACTGAGTTAGGGTCCAACCTGTGTCCCCAGTTTGAAGCGTGTTAGCACCTTGCCAAGGATACTAACAATGGTCTGAGTTAACCTTCTCTGGAAGAAAGATATTTCATCAACCCTAGTTGGTAGGAAAACTCGTACAAGATGTATCAAACCTTGACTAGTAGGAAGATATCTCAACCTATGCTGGCTACGAAGTTCTGTAATGCAGAGATTTGTACTAAGGATCAAAGCCTCTACCGGCAGGAATGCCCCTATCCTTGGGTTTACTGGTGCTGATTCCTACTCCCAACTGAAGAGACACTGAACTGATTTCTAGACTGTCTAGGCTTGACTGAACTATTACTAATCATGCTAACTAACTGAACTGGACTAAGTTCACTGAGTTTTGTTAACTGATCAAATATACTGAGTTCTGTAACTGACTGAGTACTACTATACATGACATCACATAGACTATTCTGAAGCTACTATAGTTCTAAGTAAACAACTAGATTTTGGGTATTGAATACCCCCAGGACTCGGTAGCATTGAAATTAAAACATGGTTTGGTCATAATAACATTACAATAGTAACTTGTTAACAATGCTTTCTTTTAAACATTTTGTCACACACTTGAGAGGCATGAATTTTTGCACATAATAAAATCAACATGGAAGCATCATGATCACAATCCCAACTTACAAATTCAAGGGGTTCTTAACATAAATGCACATAACACTACACACATGTTAATTACTTCACATGAAACTTATAATAATTCATGGATTAAACCCAAATAACATCATAGTCATGAATACAATCAAATTCAACCTGAAATTCATGAAGGCAATCAACTTTCAGTTTTAAAAGAGGTTCATGAACTCCAAGGGTGGAAGGAAACCCTTGGATGAACACCTAACATACCTTGACTATTAATTTCAAGAAGATTGTGGTGAGTTCTTCAGACTTGATTCTTGAGCTTGATGAAACTAGGGCTTGTTCTTGGAATGATTTTTGAGAACAATGAGTGTATTTAGCCCTATGGGATGTTAAATTTTGTGTTAAGGATGAATAATGTAAGGGGAAAATAAACCATTTGCCCTCACAAACCCGGATAAAATAATTTTGGATGGGGTCCCCATCGCGTCGCGACCCCTTCTTGGGTCAAGCAGCCCTCACAGTGTGACCTCTGCTCGAATTAAGTACCCATTGAGGTGCAACCCCTGCTTGGGTCAACTGTCCCTCATGATGAGGGCCTATCACTACCCTTTGCTGTTTTGGACATCCAAACTAACATTTATGCTAGTCCAAAAAGTTCAAAACTCATTTGAGATAACCTACAAGTGACCCTGATCATTAATCAATTTGAAAATTGATATATTAAGGTCGCAAAGGTCAAAAATAAGATCCTTCAATCTCAAAGGCTAAATATAATTCTCATCCTTGACAGTTTAGCGGAATTTTCTAAGTCTGAGGCCTCTTTTTGCATGTTGTTGAGGGTAGAAATAACTATGATTTTGCAGGGTCTTAAAATATTTCCCCTATGTGAACGTTCGTCCTTGAATAAGACTGACTAAGCTGAGAATACTGAAAGATTGAGTTTTCATACTAATCATACTCAACTGAAGCATGATTACATGGCTGAAACTACTAATATACTGAGTTTCCATACTGGACATGCATACCTAAAGTATGCATAAATTTTGAAGACATTACACATGACTGAGTTGTTTCATGATGATATGCATGATATGAGAATCATATACAACTAAACTGATGTAGAGTTTGTAAAGATAATCTGAGCATGGAATCGAGAAAATTTATGAAAAACTATTACCTTGAGCTGAGTTTGAGTTTGCGGAGAGAAGGTAGGGATACTTCGTATGCATATCTGCTTTTTCTTCCCAAGTATCTCCCTCAACGGATTGATTTCACCAAAGAACTTTGACTAGAGGAACATCTTTGTTCCTCCGTCTGTGAACCTGATAATCAAGAATTTTGACTGGAATTTCCTCATAAGAGAGACTGTTCTGGACATCAATGCACTCTATCAGGACTACAACTGCTGGATCACCAATACACTTCTTTAGCAAGGAGACATTAAATACTATATGCATTAAATCTATGTCTGAAGGCAACTCAAGCTCATAAGCTACCTTTCCAAAACAGCTGAGAATTTGGTAAGGACCGACATACCGGGGACTGATCTTTCCCTTCTTGCCAAGCCTATTTATTCCCTTCATGGGAGAGATATTTAGATACAAAAAATCACCAATCTCAAAATCTAGATCTTTCCTTCTCATATTTGCATATGATTTTTGTTGGCTCTAAGATGTCTTAAGCATCTCTCTGATCAGCTGAACCTTCTCTAAGGCATCAAATACTAGTCCAAGCCCTAATACAGTGGCCTCACCTACTTCAAACCAACCAATGGGAGATGTACATCTCCTCCCATAAAGTATCTCAAATGGAGCCATCTAAATTCTAGAATGATAGTTGTTATTATATGCAAATTTGGTCAAAGAAAAGTGGTCGTCCCAACTACCTCTAAAATAAAAAATGTAGGCTCTTAACATATCTTCTAGATTCTGAATACTCCTTTCTTCTTGACCATCTGTCTGAGGATAAAAGGTTGTACTGAGGTGAACTTAAGTACCAAGACCCTTCTGAAGGATTTCAAAAACTGAGACATGAATTGAGTACCTCTATCTAAATGATGGACAGCGAAACTCCGTACAACCTGACCAACTCTCAGACATAGTGCTTGGCATAATCCTCGACTAAATAAGACGTATGAATTGGTAAGAAGTGAGTTGATTTGGTCATCCTATCCATAATGACCTAAATCAAATAATACTGACGACGAGTACGAGGCAAACTCCTCATGATGTCTATGCTCAAATCCTCTCACTTCCAAGTGGGAATACTGAATTCTAGCATAGACCCACTAGGCTTCTGATGCTCAATCTTAAATTACTGACGTGTAGAGCACTTAGCCACAAACTCTACAACTTCTCTTTTTATACCGCTCCACCAATAGACTTCCCGCAAATTGCGGTATATCTTGGTGGCCTATGGGTGAATTGAGTAACGCGCACTATGCGTTTCTACAAGAATCCTCTACCTTACTCCATCTACACATGGCACAGAACGTATACCCTAACAATGCAACGCACCATCTCCCCCCTTGGGAGAAAACTCTACCGTATGATCTCTGACTGACTCTTTCAACTTAACTAGAGTGGGATCTCTAACTTGCTTTTCTTTTACTTTGGAAACCAGAGACAATTCCAAACTATTCTGCACCCATAGGCTACCCTCTACTAAATTGACTGAGAAAACACCTAGTCGGGCAAGCTGATGAACTTCCTAAACTAAATTTCTCTTACTATGATTTACATGAGCAACACTAACCATAGACATCCTACTGAGAGCATTAACCACTATATTGGCTTTTCCCGAATAATACAGAACACTCATGTCATAATCTTTTAACAACTCTAGCCATCTCCTGTGACGCAGGTTCAAGTCTTTCTGAGAAAATACATACTCCAGGCTTTTATGGTTCGTGAACACATCAACATGTACCCCATACAAATAATGCCTCCAAATCTTTAAGGAAAAAACTATAGCTGCTAACTTAAGATCATGAATAGGGTAATTCTTTTCATGGGGCTTAACTTGTTTAGAGGTACAGGCTATGACCTTACCACTCTGCATCAAAACACACCCCAAACCAACTCTATAATCATCATAATAAACCACAAACTCGTCTGAACCATCTAGTCAAGTCAAACTGGGGTTGCAGTGAGTCAAGTCTTGAACTCCTGGAAACTCTTCTCACAAAAATCTGACCACTGGAACTTGTCTTTCTTCTGAGTCAATCTGGACATGAGGGATGTAATAGATGAAAACCCTTTCACAAACCAATGATAATAGCCAGCTAAACCCAAGAAACTTCTGATATTTGATGTACAAATGGGTCTAGGCCAGTTTCTCCTTGCTTTGATCTTTTGAGGGTCAACTCTAATGCCATCACCAAAAATGATATGACCTACGAAAGTTACTGACCTTAGCTAAAATTTGGACTTACTGAATTTGGCGAACAGCTAATGGATTCTGAGAGTTTGTAATACTATGTTGAGATGGTTTGCATGATCATATTCAATACGGGAGTAGACAAAGATGTCATTGATAAAGACTATGATGAACATGTCTAGGTACTTCTTAAACATATAGTTCATCAAGTCCATGAAAGTTGTTGGGGCATTGGTAAGACCAAATGATATGACTAGGAATTCGAAGTGACCATACCGAGTTCTGAAAGTTGTTTTCAAAATGTCACATTCTTTGACGCAGAGTTGATGATAGCCTGATTTGAGGTCTATCTTAGAAAAGTAACTGGCACCCTGAAGTTGTTTAAACAAGTCATCGATTCTGGAAAGTGGATACTTTTTCTTGACCATGACTTTGTTCAACTGACGGTAGTCAATACACATTTCGAGAGAACCATCTTTCTTACGCCCACGGGGAAATACTGGATCTGATGAATCCCTTATTTAGGAAATCCTTCAACTATTCTTTTAGCTCTCTAAGTTCAACTGGTACCATTCTATAGGGTGGAATAAAGATGTGCTAAGCATTTGGAAGAAGGTCTATTTCCAAGTCGACTTCCCGTTCGGGAGGGACTCCAGGAAGATCTTCGTGAAACATATCTAGAAATTTTCATGCTACTGGAACTGACTCAAGACTAGGAGTCTCAGAACTAGAATCCTTAACTTGATCAAGATGGTAGACACACCCCCTTAGATATCATTTTCCTTACTCTAACGTAGGAAACAAGCTGACCCCTAAGTGCTGAAGTACTACCTCTCTCTTCTAGGACAAATTTATTCAGAAACTAAATATAGACAATTCTATTTTTGTAGTCAACTAAAGCATAGCATGAATGAAGCCAGTCCATGCCAACAATGACGTCAAAATTTGCCATATCTAATTCTACTAAGTCTGCTAAAGTAACTTTCTGAGATACCATAACTAGACAGTTCCTGTATACCCATCGAGCTATGATAGATTTATCCACTAGAGTAGAGACTGAGAAAGGCGCTGCTAGGATTTTGAGACTGACTCTAAAGTCAACAGCTATATAAGGAGATATAAATGACAAGGAAACTCCTGGATCTAGCAAAATATAAACATATAAATAATAAACTTGTACTGTACTAGCGACTACATCAAGAGAACTTTCCCGATCCTATCGACACTGAAGTGCATAGAGTCTATTTGGGCGTTGTCCTCTAGTCTATAAGTGGCACCTTACTGATTCAGGTGATCGAACTGAGCTGGGGGACGATAATGTTGACTCTGTGAACCCACCTGAGGACATACTCTTACTCTATAGCTTGGCTTGCCACATCTAAAGCATACATCACTGACAGCTCTGCAAACACCCTATTGGTTTCTACCACACTTCTGGCAAAGGGGATTTATTCGGGCACTACAACACTACCCTGAGGTTTAGGGCCTGGTTCCCTATCTTTATTGCCATCTCTGAATTTTAGTACTGGAGCACTGACTGAGGATAGAGCTGGAACAGAAAGTTTCAAGCAGAACTAAAAATGACTACCACCCTCTAACTTAGGCTGAGTGAAGTTGAAGCTACCTATTCTAGCTCTCTTGTCCTCTCTCTCCTTGTCCTTATTCATAGCCTCCTCTATCTGCTGAGCATGGACCATAAGACTGGATATGTCTATCTCCTTAATCAGCATTGTAGTGCCACACTCCTTGATCATACTACTAGACACCCGATACAAACTTAATCAACTTAGATCTGCTATCTGCTACCATATGAAGGGCATATCTGGCTAACTGAGTAAACTTGAAAAATACTCCTTTACTGTCATGTTGCCCTATTTTAGGTTAATAAACCCCAAAACCATTGCTTTCCTCAACTCCAGTGGGAAAAACCTATCTAGAAAAGTACTGGCAAACTCTTCTCATTCTTTGGGCCCTGCATCTACAACCCTCTCTGTCTTCTACTACTTGAACAATGAGTAAGCCATATCCTATAACTAATGTGCAGCCAACTCAGTACTCTCACTAACAGTCACCCCTATAATATTTGTGACTTTCTACACCTGATCAAGGAACTCCTGTGGGTCTTCATCTGACTTAGACCTTGTAAATGATGGGGGATTCATTCGGGTGAAGTATTGAATCCTGGCCACAACAGTATTGGTCATTAGGTTGGCCTGAACAACAGTTGGTAGCTTATTCTGGGCTGCTACAGAATGGGCTAGGGTAGTGAACACAGCTCTAAATTTTGCATGGGACATATGCTTGTCCAAGGGATTGGCTAGAATGGGCTGAGGTGCTGGCTGGTTTCCTATTCTTCTTTCGATTGTTCTTTTGGGAAGCATATTTTGTAAATAAAAGGGGAAAACTGGATTAGACTGAGAGTTTGACTTGAGCTAATGCTCACTCATACGATATGAACACTGAAAGAAGGGAAACTTTTCCTAAATTGCCTCATAACCTCTTGTACAATAGTGTGGCACGCTACACACCATGTACAATACTCTACTTTATATGACTTTCAAACTTCCTAGGACTCTTTAGAACCTTAGGCTCTGATACCAAGTTTGTAATGCCCTAAGTCTGCACCCTAGATGTCATACGGTGCTCATAATCTCGAAGGACCACAAGTTAACCCATGACGAGTACCTGCTGTAAACACTGAATAACAACACCCTAATCATAAGAAAGTTAGGCTGAATCTGCCATAAGGTTCATAACTAAAATATAATACTGATAAATAAATACTAGAAACTGAACATCTGTCTAAAATAGTCTAGTGTAAAAGCCTCTAACCATCTGAATATGGAGTTGAAGGGACAAGTCCTCAAATAACTTTGACTACTGAATATACTGAATACTGAAATACTAAAATGATAACTCTATCATTGAACTATAAGGACTCACCACTAAATCTGTTGCTACTGAAAGTCTGGGCTGCTAAGTACAGTTAGGAGCCTGTATGTCTCAACCTATGATATAAGACATCATAGTGCAAAGAAAGAGTATACGTCTATTCTTTGTAATGTACTGGTATGCTAAATGAGGTAGGCTGATATGCAAGGGTTCATATGCATGAACAATAACTGGTTTATTAACATAAATATAACTGAATGAGAGTATATGTATATGTGAAACTACTGTAGTTACTGATTTTGCAATGTTACGTGTAAATCTACTTACTGTACTAAGATTACTGATAACTGGGGGACTATTTTTTATAGTTTTGATTCTATGGAACTGAACTTAGTTCCTTACTGAACTGGATGATTATGTCTGACAGTCCTAATTCTGATAACTAAACAAAGGATTTATATTAATTCTAGAACTAAAATTGTAATCATGAGAGTATTTATCGAACAGACATACCCGGATTATGAACTGAGTTGGGGTCAAACCTATGCCCCAAGTTGGAAGGGCGTTACCTTGCCAAGGGATACTAATAATGGATAGGAGTTAACCCTCTCTAGCAGAAAGACATTTCATCAAACCTCGCTTGCAGGAAAACTTGTACAAGATGTATCAACCCTTGTCTGGCAGGAAGATATCTCAACCTAAGCTGTCTACATAGTTCTGTAACATAGGGATTGCTACTAAGGGTCAAACCCTCTTCCGGTAGGGGTAACACCATCATTGGCTTCGCCGGTGTTGATTCCTACTCCCAACTGAATAGACACTGAACTAATTTCTAGACTGTCTAGGCTTGACTGTAATGTTACTGATTATGCTAACTGACTGAACTGGTCTGATTTTACTGAGTTCTGTTGACTGACTGAATACTGAGTTTCATAACTGACTGAATACACTGAGTTCTGTAGCTAACTCAGCACTACTGTATGTGACATCATTGAGACTATTCTGAAGCTACTATAATTCTAGGTAAACAACTAGATTTTGGGTATTGAATACCCCCGGGACTCATTAGCATTGAAATTAAAACATGGTGTGGTCATAATAACATAACAATTGTAGCTTATTAACAATGCTTTCTTCTAAACATATTGTCATACACTTGAGAGGCAGAATTTGTGCACATATAAAAATCAACATGCAAGCATCATGATCACAATCCTAACTTACAAATTCAAGGGATTTTTAATATAAATCCACATAATACTACACATATGTTAATTACTTCACATTAAACGTGTAATAATTCATGGATTAAAACCCAAATAACATCATAGTCATGAATACAATCAAACTAAAAAAAATTTCATGAAGGCAATCAACTTTCAGTTTTAAAAGAGGTTTTTGAACTCAAAGGATGGAAGGAAACCCTTGGATGATCACCTAACATACCTTGACTATTAATTTCGTAAAGATTGTGGTGAGTTATTGAGACTTGATTCTTGAGCTTGATGAAACTAGGGCTTGTTCTTGGAATGATATTTTAGAACAATAAGTGCATTTAGCCCTTTGGGATATTAAATTTTGTCTTAAGGTTGAATAATGTAAGGGTAAAATGACCCATTTTCCCATACAAACCCAGATAAAATAATGTGGATCGGGTCCCCATCACGTCGCCACCCCTTCTTAGGTCAACTGGCCCTCGCGGCGCAGGCCTATCGCAACCCTTTGCTGTCTTGGACATCGAAACTCACCCTTACACTAGTCTAAAAAAATCTAAAACTCGTCTGAGATGACCTACAAGTGACCCTGATCGTGAATCAATTTTAAAATTGACATACCAAGGCTAGAAAGGTCAAAAATAAGATTCTTCAATCTCCAAGGCTAAAAATGATTCTAAGCCTTGACACTTCGCTAAAATTTTCAATGTCTGAGGCCTCTTTTGGCGTGCTATTAAGGCCAGAAATGACTAAGATTTTATGGGGTCTTACACACAATACATACACCCATACATTAAATAAGTCTCAATCACTCAATAGAATCATGAATGTCAATGCAGGGATGGATCAAGAGACACTCACACTGAAAAGAGATGTTCCAATAAATGTGAACAGAATACCATAGGCTTGCCTTTCTTTTCTTTACCTAAGCTTTTAAATAGTTAGGTTAGGATCACTATAGGACTTTATTCAGCTTGTAATGTAGCCTTGGGGGCTGGTATGGTATATATGGACATTTTTAGTGACTAATCCTCCTTGGCACTATTTCTCCATTTTTATTCTTTTATTGTACATTCAGGTTGGACATTTATTCCACCCTAATTTCTCCATTTTTATTCTTTTATTGCACATTCAGTTTGGACATGGTTTCTTTTATTTCATCTTTTCAAAAAAAAAAATTATTTTCTTTTTCTATTTCTTTCTTCCACACCCAACCCTACTATCTTTTCTCTTATTTTACCCTTATTTATACCCACTTCACATTACACACTCCTATGATAGCCACCCTCAACTTAAGTAATTTACCTAAGTTGAGGTGTACAATGTCCAAGAAGGACCACGGCCAAAATAGGTTCATTGTAGCACAAATTAAAAGGTGAAAGATGTAACAAGAAAAATAGGCTATACAGGCTCAAAATAAGGATCAAGGGGTACTTATTCATATATGAAAGATCATTTTGGATAAAAGTGATCTTATTTTAAGAACGGTCTATGATCCTTTTTTAACTGACTATCCTTCAATCTAGGTAAGACTAACCGTGCAAGTTCTGGATTCAACACATAAAGGGAACTAATTAGTATCTCACACACACATGGCACAGGGTTACATCACAAGCTACTGCCTATTCGGTTCATGCAATTTTTAGATATGATTATTATGTCCCTAATATTATCACCATAACAAAATTCACAACAGCCACATATATATACATATCACACATTTCAAAAACAAAATTTTGGAGGGGTATCCTCAAAAATAAAAAAAATATGTTATTTGTCCTAATTCTCATTTATTTCCTAGTTAAACACAAAGCATCACAAAACAAAACAAAATAAGCCTAAACCTGTCAGCTCTACTAGAAGAAGGACTCCAGGGAAAAGAGGTAATGAAATAAAAACCCCAATAGGACATCGAGACCCACAAGTAGCCCCGAACTCAACTTAAGACCTCCATTTTCCCCAATGCATTAGGCCCCTACAAAACAAGAGAGTTAGAAACATGCCTATGGAACCATAGATGCGCAAATCTGACATCAATCTTAATAACATGTAAAAATTTTAAAATAGCTTGGGTTGTTTCCCAAGCAGGCCCTAATTTAAAGTCGCATCATGACATGGTTATGCTGGTAACTCAGACTTCACCAACAAGCTCATCAGTACCTTGATTACTCATACTTCATCAAGATATCCTGATAAATGTAGTTTTTTGTTTTTGTCTCACAAAATTCAACAATATAGACATATGTTAACTTTTCTTTGGGTTCTGGTGGATCGATCAATATCTTAATATCCAAATATAATGCGAAAAAATGCTTCGAATGAGTTCCAATATGCCCCAACTTAGGAAGTATAGTCTTATTTACATCCCCACATAACTCTAGTATGCTCTCTTTAATAGTGATACTATCCATAAGAGTATAAGAAATTGATGACTCCTCCAATTTTAGCTTCTCAAGTTAGGTATTCAAAAAATTTTCATTCTCACACCACTCATAACTAAGTTGTTAGTTGTTATACGCAGAAACTTTTGCATTTAACTCTACATATAAGTGGTGAATATCCAAGACAAACCTATCAACCTTTTGAATAAGTATCATTTTTGTTTGCAAGGTGTGTCAGTATTTTTATCGAGCTTTCCTTCTATTTACAAACTATCTATACCACACTTCTACAATAACTCACCATATCAAAAGATAAAGATCAATAATAAATAAGTATTTATCACTCCATACTTCCTTGGGACAAGTTTTCATCTCAAGAAGAGTAGGCACACATAAGTGTATGCCAAAAAAAATAGAAAAGAAAAACCTAACAACCTCAACAACTACAATTAGTCAATCTACAATTATATTCCCCATTAACGATACCAAAATTTTGATAACACCTATAATACACCCCTAGTTGAAGGATAAAGCAGTCTCTGTTAAAATATAGTAACCCAACTAGGTTGGGGTCGATCTATTATGACCCAATATAGGATCATGTATAAAATATGCAAGTTAAGAAACACAAATCATGGAACGGTTGCTACTCATAGTACATTTGTCGCAATACCAAATTTTTAACCTTGAACAATATGTATGACCTCCTTCGATCGGATCTATAATCACATCAATCAATAATATGTTAATTTTCTTAATTTAGGATAATTTATGGTAAAATTAGATTACCAAAACCTCAAAGTTTCATGGTAACTTTCAACTCATCAAACTTTGTACCTAAAACAACACCTTACTATCCATAATTCTTGTCTTTAGAAATTAAATTTTAATATCCAAAAGAAATCACTTACCCTAGAAATCACAATAAAGATATAGGAAGGATTTACTTTAATCCCAGTCCAAAAGTATAAAGAAATTTACAATCCAATCATCTAATATTCTCGCTCCATTCAGCAGGACTTAACAAATTTCATATCCTTTTTTAACCTCTTGCTTCTTAAACACCCAATCCCAACTCAAAAGTCATAAATTTTATGAGTCAAATTTATGGATCAAATTAAAAAATATACCTTCAACCCAATAAGAATCTCGCAAAAAAAATTCTCGTTTTCCTTCTCTTAATTAGTTGATCGTGTAATCCTAGCCCTAAAGTTTATTTTTTTGAAGTACTAGACGCTGCTTCTGGGCAGCTAATAATTCTCATGGTGGGATGTCTCCCAAGGCTACTTTTAATAGCCTTTGCCTTCCCCCTAAACCCTTTTTTTTATTTAAATTGGGCGTGCACATAGGCTTGGCCTATTATTTTCTCTTTTTTTTTTCTTTCTTTTTTGGTTAAACAAATACTCATAAAAATAAAATATGGGATATTACATTTTTCCCACCTTAATAAATTCGATCCTCAAATTTTAAAACATGTGCATACCTGTAGACTGAAATAATTGAGGGTACTTGACACATATATCATTTTTCAACTCCCAAGTAGCTTGTTCAACGACTTGGTTCTTCCATAAGACTTTCACGGACACAAACTCCTTCCATCATAACTTTCTTACTTGACGATCAATAATAGGAACTGGTTCCTCCTCATAGTTTAAGTTCTCATCCAACAATAAGTTCGGTGGTTCAAGCACGTGAGAAGAATCTGATATACATTTCCTTAGCATAGAGACATAAAACACTTGATGGATAAAGGACATATCAATAAGGAGTGCCAAAGGGTATGCCACACCTTCTACTCGATCAAGTATCTCATAAGGTCCCATATATCTTGGGACTTTAACCTTTTTTTGCAAATTACATCACACCTTTCATAGGAATGACTTATAGAAAAACCTTATCCCCAACTGTGAACAATAAATCTTTTCTCCTCTTGTCTTTGTTCATAGCTTTTTGTACCAAGTCTAGTCCTAACACCTTAGCCTCTCTAACTTCATACCATCAAATAAGAGAACGACGTCGCCTACCATACAAGGCTTCATTTGGATCCATATAATACTTGACTGAAGACTATTGTTGTAAGAGAATTCAGCTAAGGATAAGTGAGTATCCCAACTACCTCCAAAATCAAGAATGCAAGATCTCAGCGTATTCTCCAAGATTTATATAGTATGCTCAAACTGTCCGCTCCTTTGTGGATGAAATGTAGTACCAAGATCTACTCGGGTACCCAATGCTTCTTGGAAAGATCTCAAAAAGAATAAAGTGAATTGTGATCCTCTATTAGAAATAATGGACTATGGAACTTCATAAAGTTGGACAATTTCATCCATAAATAACTGAGCATATTTCACTCCACTATTGGTAGTCTTTACTGGCAAGAAGTGAGCTAATTTAGTAAGTCAGTCTAAATTACCCATACAGAGTCATAGCCTTTAATGGTTCATGGTAGCCCGATAATAATATTTATGGCCGTTCATGCTCTGCTTTAACCTGTTGACAAGTCAAGTAACTAGAAACAAACTTGGCAACATCATACATGTAAGGAAGAATGAGAAACAAAATCAAGACACATCCTATTACGCTCTCGCAGAATCATGATTATAGAAATGGCTAGCGGCATAACCATAATTGAGATTCTACTACTACCATGTGCTCCAATACTCATGGAATTAACCTAGATGCTCTGATACCAACTTTTCCATGACCCAATGTAGGATCATGACCCGTACTAAGGAGGTTAGGACTCCAAAGCATGCCTTGTAAAAATTCTATAGAAAATCAGACAGAGTTTTTCCTATTTTTGGGCCTGACAAGAAAAATCCCATCTCTAATCCACAACACAACAACCCAACATCACAACCAACACGCCAAACACCAACACAATTCACCGTAATCAACAATAATACACCAATACCACCAATACCACCAATAACAATATGAAATCTATCTCTAAAAATGAGAGAAACTTAAATAATCCACAAGTCCAAAATAATAAAATAATTCTAAAACTCTAAAGACATGACTATGGAGTGACTCTAAGAGTTTTCAAGGAAAAGAACATAACAAATGAATAAACTATTGCCCACACAAACAAGTGTGAGGCTCACCAGAAATATGTTGCTCGAATCCTCTAGATAACAAAATTCTCAATATCACCTGCGTTCTCAAAAAAATAAATAGCGAGGAGTGAGATGTTAGAAAAATATATATGGTCTTTTAGAAAATAGTAACAATAATAGTATGATTTGTTTTGTGGAAATAAGACAAACTAGTAATAAACTCAATAAGCATTGTATCATATCAAATAATACATGCTTGGGAGGTTTTCAAGAGTTAATCACGTAATCAGTATTGCATTTTACATCAAGAATAGCAAATAACATTGGACCTCTCTAAAGGAGTCAAATATCTTATCAGTAGGTCCCTACTCGATGAGATCAGTAACAGTATGCTATTTCTACCTTCCTACTAGCGAGAGATGTAACAATAATCAGTAAATACAAGGTGCACCAGGTTTAACGATTTCGCCATTAGCTACAGGATTCAAATCAAGGTCTACTCTCATTAATACTTTCTTTGTAAATAATAGATGTTCATATGAAAGCATTTTTCAGAATAGTACATATCACTTAAAGTTCATATCAAATCATATTTCATGTAAACTTGAATAAAAACACATGTCAAAAATACTTATTTCTTATATAAGTGAAGAACTTTAATAACATCAGTGATCATATCTCAATTAATGGTAAATATGTCTTGTGAACATCTCATATACCCAATTTCAGTATCATATCAACTAAAAAACTTGCCCCATAAGATATTTCAAAGTATTCAATAATTCTTGTTTCATCAAAATCATGTATAAAATATGCAAGTTAAGAAACTCAAATCATGGAAAGGTTTCTACTCACAGCACACTTGTCATAATGCCAAATTTGTCACCTCAAACAATTCGTATGACCTCCATCGATCGAATCTATATTCACATCAATCAATCTTATGTTAATTTCCTTAATTTAGACTAATTCATGATAAAATTAAATTACCCAATCCTCAATGTTTCATGGTAATTTTTAATTCATCTAACTTTGTATCCAAAACAACACCTTACTATCCATAGTTCTTCTCTTTAGCAATTAAATTTCACTACCCAATAAAATTACTTAGACTAGAAATCACGATAAAGATGTAGAAAGGATTTACCTTAATCCCAAACCGAAAGTATAAAAATTTTTACAATCCAATCGTTCAATATTCTCTCTCCATTTATAAGGATTTAACAAATTTCCTACCCTTTTCAACCTCTTTCCTCTTAAATTTCTCAATCCTAAATCTAAATTCATAAATTTTATGAGTCAAATTTAGGGACCACGTATATTTACCTTGAACCCAATAAGAATCTCGCAAAATTTTCTCCTTTTCCTTCTCTTGACTTACTAATCATGTAATCCTAAGCCCTAAAGTTTTTTTATGCAGTAGTATATGCTACTGCTGGTCAGCTAATAATTCCCATGGTGGGCTTCCGCCCAAGGTTGCTTTTAATAGCCTTTGCCTTCCCCCCAACCCCTTTTTTTATTTGAATTAGGCCTACACATGTGCTTGGCCCATTATTTTCTCTTTTCTTTTTATTTCTTTCTATTTTTTTGTTAAACAAATACTCATAAAAAATACATCTGATATGGGTATTACACAATCCCATCGGAAACATGTCAGAAATCCTTCTCGAACTTATTGAAATCACCAGGCAATGGGAAAAAGTAAAAAGGGGGATTTGCTAAAATAGTAGAAAGTAACAAGAAATGGATGCTTGAGGTTGGAAATAATCTGAGACCACCATTAGGTTTGTGTTCCCCCTAGATTCTAACTCCGTAAATTTATCGTGAACTATCAAACTATTCCAATACCTTGCTTGCAGAATTTGATAAGTTATTTACAATCAACTGCCTTGTAGACTCATTAATAGATTTAACCCTTTACTTTTTGAGTCTCAGGATGTTGCCTTACAAATCCTATGCTAGATCTCAGTTTAACTATTGCTTTTTGAGTTTCAAGTTATTAGATGAAATATAATCGTCTTAAGTTAATGGTGTAGGTAAGCTTATTTTGGAAATTAACTCTAAATCAAAGTTATGATCTCTTTTTTCCAGTCACTACCTCCCGATCAAGCTCATAGTGAATACAAGTGAGTTATCAATGTTATCCACCATTAAGAAATCAATAAGAACGAACAAACCATAATTCATAAAAGAATGTTTATCTAGAATGACTTGGCACTTCATCCACTTTGTTAAATTGTCAGGGTTCCCATAGCCCTAGTTAAGGAAATTAGTTGCTCATAGTTGCAAAATAATTCATGGAATTCATAGACAAATCATAGAATCAATCTCACAATATTGAAAGAATAAAACCCAAAGCCTCAAATTTAAGAACAACTTAAAAACAAACCAAGAATAATAAGATCCTAAGACAACAAGTCAATCTTGGAATCAAAAGATATTTGCATGATGTAAACTTATCCCCAAAGGGCCTATCTCTCCAAATCTAGTTAAGAAAAGTAAACAGGGTATTTATAGATTACATGGAAACCCTTGAAATCAAATCCTAAATAAAAGAGGAAAACTTGACTAAACGTACATAATAAGGACTAAAAACATCGTAGGAGTAGGTTTAGGTTACATGAAAACTCTAGGAAATAAATCTAAAATGATTATGTAAAAATGCATCGACGGCCACCTACGGACCCATCGACAGGCCATAGGTGGCACCTAAGGCCGTAGGTGGGGATGTAGGTGCCAGTCCCAAATTTTTCTCTCTGTTCTTGAAAGTTCTTACACATATGGACCAACCTACGGTAGGCGGTACCTATGGGGCGTAGGTGCCACAGTAGGTGGCCATTTTTTATTTTTTTCATTCCATTTTCTTCTGATTAACTTCCAACACCTGGTTTCCTGAAAAATCACTCTAAAAATACATCAAACCCAATAAAATAACCTTATTATATGCATATCCCCCAAGTTTAAGCATCAAAAGTGTCATGAATCAATATCAGATCATTATTTCACTTGTTTTCTTTGTCTCTTAGTATTTCTTTTTGGATTCTTTTTTGTCATAGTTGGGGGCCTGTCCCAACTTAGTTTGGTATTCTGGTTTTAAAAGAATTTGTAGATAGTATTGGGATGATTTGTCATCTTATTTAGACTCTTAGATTTTATTTGATTCATCTATATTATTTATTATTTTTTTATTATCTTTCACTGTATTTATTTATTATGCTCTGGTGGTAGGCTAAAGGTGTAATCCTCGAGTCTAGTACCCCAGATGCTACACGGTGCTCATAATCCTGAAGGACCATAAGTTAACCCATGACTGGTACCTGCTGCAATAACAGAGTAATAACACTATATAATGCAGAATATTTGGCTGAAATGCCATAAGGTTCAAAACTATAGTACTGATAAAAAGAAATTGATAAGGTCTGATAAAATATCAGAATCTGAAATATTGAATACTGTTTGAACATCTAGTCTGAAAAGCCTCTAACTGAACTGTCTGGACTTTGGATTTGATGGGACAATCCCCCAACTAACTCCATCTACTAAAATACTGAATGTAATATAATAGTAAAATAAAGAATATCCTTGAATGATGAGGACTCACTGCTAGTCTACTGTTGCTGGCTGAATGTGAATCTATCTATGCATGATCAGCAACCTGAGCATCAAACCTATGGTATAAAACAACATAGCACAAGAGGAAAAGTATGTGTCAGTACGTGTGAATGTACTGGTATACGAAGTGAGGTAGGTTGAATGCAAGGGTTCACATGCATGAACTAGAACTGATTGAATAACTTAAACATGACTGTGTGAGAATACATGTATGAATACATAACCTTAACTGAAGTCATAAGGATTCTGAATAATGAGTTCACTGATAATACAGATTACTAATAACTAATAAATGATATACTCTTTGCTGAGAGACTGTATCTGACAATCTTATTTTTGATGGAACTAGCTGAGTTCCACACTGAGCTGATTGACTGTATCTGATAGTCCTAAAATCTATAGAACTATCTGAGTTCTTTATTGAAGATTGAGACTGAGATTGTGAGAGGTAATTATCTAACCGGCATGCCCATTTTCTGAATAGATTTGGGGTCCAACCTATAACCCTAGTTGGAAGGGTGTTAATACTGTACCACGGGTAAACACGGTGAAGAGATACCCACATCTGGTAGGTTCTCAAATGAGAACAGTGGGACCCTCAAATGTCAGGTTAAGCCACCTCATCAACCATCAACTAGCAGGTTTTGATGTTTCAACCTACACTGGCTATGTAGTTCTGGAATGCAAAGACTGCTTTTAAGGATCATATCCTCTGCTGGCAAGTGAGTCCCCATCCTTTGGTTCACTAGGTGCTGAATCTTATACCCAACTAAATAGACACTAAACTGATTTCCTAGTTCATATTAGGTTGGATTGATCTATTACTAATTGTACTGATTAACTGAACTGAACTAAGTTTATTGAGTTTTCCTGAGTTTTATAATTAAACTAGAGTACTACTAATTGTGACATGATTGAGATTGTTCTGTAATTGACACTGGCTCTAGGCACATAGCTAAATTATCGAGTATTAAATACCCTCAGGACTCGATAGCATAAAAATAATAAGACATAACAACTCTTGAATACTTGACAATTGTCTACAACTCACAATACGATCTATAAGGCATTTCATCAACCATTTGAAAGTCATGAACTTGCACATGAATAGGAATGCTACTAACACATCATAATTTCATTAAACCAATCTTATGAGCATTTCATCAAACACATACAAGATATAGCTTTAACATGGAAGACATTGTGAACATATGGGAATAGTATACATTCATCATTTAGACCACCAAAGGGTCACAAAAGCACCATAGTCTCAATTTAGCATTTTATCAAACACATGGTAGGTGTAGATTTATACTTGGGTATGATCAACAATGCTAATACATCATGACTTCATAATTCAACGGTTTCAATATAAGACAATCAAAATTCAAATTACATGTTACCCCCAAGAATGCAGTCTTTTAATGAGTGAAAATTGAATTGCTGACGCGTAGGTTGATGCAGCGCATCTCTGGCACCAACGCGATATCCAACGCGTTGCACCGACTCACTAGAATTTGATGGTGGTAGCTGGGGAAAATATTAACCAACATAATAGGTGATGTGGTGCCCCAAGATCGCTTTGGTACACCATTTTGTGATTCCAAAGGAGATTCAAACGATGTTCACAAAATCCAAAACTTGTCCGGGAACACCTATTGACCTTTCTGATCATAAATTAACTAAAATATAATATTTAAAGGACTTCAAGGTTGCAAAATGAGAATGCTAACTTTTGAAGGCCTAAAAGTGAACTAAGTCTGAATACTTAAGCTAGAACTTTCTAAGTCTGGGACCCCTTAACAAGCTTAAAGGACTAAATTAAGCTAGGAATTTTGTAGGGTCTTACAATATCTCCTCCTTAGGAACATTCATCCTCAAATGAGACTGACTGAACTGAGAGTACTAGTAGGCTGAATCTACTTACTGGACATGAACCTCTAGGACTTGACTATAGGACAGATATTACTGATATACTAAATTACCACACTGAGCATGCATATCTGATGCTTGAGTAAATAACTGAGCTGATTCATGAGTACATGACTGGTATGTCTGATAAGTTGAGTTTCTTATACTAAATATGCATATCTGATGCATGGATACATGATTGAACTAACTCATGAACATATGATTAAACATGAAATGGTATTTGATACCAAGTTTATAACTGAAATCAGAACATAAAACTGAATAAGCTTAGGGAAAACTATTACCTTGGGTTGAGGCTGAGTTTGCAGAGAAGAGGTGAGGATACTTGGTCTGCATGTCTGCCTCTGCTTCCTAAGTAGCTCTCTCAATGGACTGATTCCGCCAAAAAACTTTGACTAGAGGGACTTTTTTGTTCTTCATTCTGCGATTCTGATAGTCAATGATTTAGATTGGAATCTCTTCAAAAGAGAGGTTGTTCTAAACATCTATGTCCTATATAAGTACTATAACTGTTGGGTCACTTATGCACTTCTTTACAAAAGAGAAATAAAATACTAGATAGACTTAAGCTAGATTGAAGGTAACTTGAGCTCATAAGCTACCTTGCCAAAACGACAGAGAACTTTAAAGGGACCAACATATCGGGGACTAAGATTTCCCTTCTTATTAAACCTATTCACTTTCTTCATGGAAGAGATTTTCAAATACACATAATCTCCATTCTCAAACTAGAGATCCTTTTTACGCATATCTGTATACGATTTCTGTCAGCTCTATGCTGTCTTAAGCCTTTCTCTGATCAATTGAACTTTTTCTAAGGTATCGAATACTAGGTCAGGCCCAACAACTGTGGCCTCACCCACCTCAAACCAAGCAATTAGAGATCTACATCTCCTACCATAGAAAGCTTTAAACGGAGCCATCTGAATACTGGAATGATAGTTGTTGTTGTTGTATGCAAACTCAATCAAAGGCAAATGGTCATCCCTACTATCTTTAAAATCTATGTCACATGCTTACAACATATCTTTCAAAGTCTGAATGGTCCTTTCTACTTGACCATCTGTCTGGGTATGAAATATTGTACTTAGATGAACTCGGGTACCAATACCCTTTTGAAATGCCTTCCAAAAATGAGAGGTTAACTAGGTACATTTATCAGAGACAATGGATAATAGAACAACGTGAAATATGACCAACTCTCTGATATAGAGTTTGGCATAATCCTCGACTAAATATGAGGTATGGACTGGAAAGAAGTGGGTTGATTTGGTCACCTTGTCTATGATAACCCAAACTGAATCGTGTTGATGATGAGTATGAGGCAAACTCATCACAAAGTCTATGTTCACTTCTTCCCACTTTTAAGTAGGGATACTAAACTCTTGCATGGACCCACTTTGCTTATGATGCTCAGTCTTAACCTACTGACATGTTGAGCACTTAGCCACGAATTTTGTAATATCTCTCTTCATCCCACTCAACCAATAGATCTACCGTAAATTGCGGTACATCTTTGTGTCCCCTTGATGAATAGAGTAACGCGCACCATGCATCTCTATAAGAATTTGCTGCCTCAAGTCATCCATACCTGGCACACATAGACGACCCTGACAACGTAAAACACCATCTCCCCCTTGGGAGAAAACCTCCACCTTCTGATCTTTGATTGACTTTTTCAACTTAACTAAACTGGGATCACTATCCTACTTTTTCTTTACTTCAGAAACTATAGATGATTCTAAACTGTTCTAAACCCACACGCTACCTTCTGCTGAATCGACTAAGCGAACACCTAGTTGGGAAAATTGATCAACTTTCTAAACTAACTTCTTCTTATTGTCCTCAACATGAGAGACACTACCCATACACAGTCTACTGAGAGCATCATCCACTATATTGGCCTTACTTGGGTGATGCAAAACACACGTATCATAGTCTTTCAAAAACTCTAACCACCTTCTTTGACGGAGGTTTAAGTCTTTCTAAGAAAATGCATACTGAAGGATTGTGTGATCTGTGAACATATCTACATGCACCCTATACAAGTAGTGCCTCCAAATCTTTAAGGGAAATACTACTACTGCTAACTCGAGATCATAAGTCAGATAATTCTTCTCATGGGATTTAAGCTGGCTGGAGGCGTAGGCTATGACCTTACCATGCAACATGATGACACAACCCAAACCTACTCTTGATGCATCACAGTATATGACAAACCCATTTGAACCATCTGGAAGAGTCAAAATCGGAGCTCAGGTGAGTCGAGTCTTCAACTTTTAAAAACTCTTCTCGCATGAATCTAACCACTGAAATTTGACTATCTTCTGAGTCAATCAAAACATGGGGGATGCAATAGATGAAAATCCCTCAAAAAACCTGTGGTAATAACTAGCCAAACACAAGAAACTCCTAATATCTGATGGAGAAATGGGTCTGGGCTAGTTTCTCACTGCCTCAGTCTTTTGGGGATCAACTCTAATGCCATCACCAAAAATGATATGGCCAAGGAATGCTACTAACCTTAGCCAAAATTCACACTTACTAAATTTGGCGAATAACTGATGATTTCAGAGAGTCTACAATACTATTCTGAGATGGTCTGCATGATTATGTTCACTGCGAAAGTAAACCAGGATGTCATCTATGAAAACTATGATGAACATGTCTAAGTACTACTTGAACACACGGTTCATCAAGTCCATGAAAGCTTTTGGGGCATTGGTAAGACTAAAGGACATGACTAAGAATTTAAAGTGACCATACCAAGTTTTGAAAGCTATTTTTGGGGTGTCACATTCTCTGACTCTGAGCTGATGATAACCTGATCTGAGGTCTATCTTAGAAAAGTAACTGGCTCCCTAAAGTTGGTCAAATAAGTCATCGATTTTGGGATGGGGATACTTGTTTTTGACTGTGACCTTATTGAGCTAATGGTAGTCTATGCATATTCTAATAGAAACGTCTTTATTACGTATGAATAAAACTGGTGTGCCCCATGGGGATACACTAGGCCTGATGAATCCCTTATCTAGGATATCCTTCAACTATTCTTTCAATTCTCTGAGTTCTGCAGGTGCCATTCTGTATGGTGGAATAGATATGGGTTGAGTATCTAAGAGAAGATCAATTCCAAAATCAATTTCCCTTTTGGAAGGAATTTTAGGAAGATCTTTGGGAAATACATCTGGGAATTCACATGCTACAGACACTGATTCAAGAGTAGGGGTTTCTAAACTGGAGTCCTTGACTCACACAAGGTGATAGAAACATCCCTTAGATATTATTTTTCTCGCTCGAAGGTAAGAAAAAAGTTGACCCCTAAACGCTAAAGTACTACCCCTCCACTCTAGGACGAGTTCATTTGGGAACTGGAACTGGACAGTTCTATTTTTACATTCGATTGAGGCATAGCAGGAATAAATCTAATCTATGCAAAGAATGACATCAAAATTAGTCATCTCTAATTTGACTAAGTCTGTTGAAGTTATTTTTTGAGATACCATAACTGGACAGTTTCTGTATACCCGTCGGGCTATGATGGATTTACCCACTAGGGTAGAGACTAAGAAAGGCTCTGCTAGAATTTCAGGATTAACTCTAAAATTAAATGCTATATAAGGAGTAACAAAAGATAAGAAAGCTTCTCGATCTAACAAAGCATAAACATATAAGTGATAAACCTGTAACGTACCAGTGACCACGTCAGGAGAACTTTCCTGATCCTATCGAGACTGAAGAGTGTAGAGTCTTTTTGGACGTTGGACACTGTCGGCATTGGATGAGGTACCCTGCTGATTCGGGCAGCCGGACTGAGCTGGAGGACGATTTTGCTAACCCTGAGAACCCGACTGGAGAAAATCTTTGAGTTTGTGGCTTGGATTACCACATTTGAAACAAACATCATTGCCAGCTCTGCAAATACCCTAATGGATCTTTCCACAAGTATGAAAAATTAGAATGGTTCGGGCACTGGTGACACTACCCTAAGACTTAGAGCCTGGCGCTCTATCTCTATTGCCGTCTCTGAATTTTGGCACTGGAGCACTAGCTGAGGATGCAGCTGGAACTGAAGGTTTTGGGAAAAATTGAGAACAATTCCCACCCTCTGACCTAGGCTAATCAAAGTTGAAACTACATATTCTAGCTCTCTTGTTCTGCTTTTCTCCCTATTTATTCTTTGTTTTCTCTATCTACTGAGCATCGATTATCAGCCTAGCCAAGTCCATCTCACTAATCAACATTGCGATCATGCACTCTTTGACCACACTATCATCACCCCAGACACAAACTTACTCATTTGGGATCTGCTATCTTCCACCACATGAGGAGTATATCTAGCTAATTTAGTAAACTTGAAAGAATACTCTTTCATTGTCATATTGCCCTACTTTAGATTAATAAACTCTAACACCTTACCTTCTCTCAGCTCTTGGGGAAAGAATCTATCTAGAAAAGTTGTGGAAAACTCTCCCAATTAATGGGCCCTGTATCTACAGCCCTCTTTAGTTTCCACTATTTAAACCAAGTATGAGCCACATCCAGCAACTGACATGTAGCTAGATCAGCACTCTCACTAGGTGCCGCCCCTATAATACTATAATCTTCTACACCTAATCAAGGAATTCCAAAGGGTCCTCATCTGACTTAGACCCTATGAAAAACAGAGGGTTCATTTGGATGAAGTCCTTAATCTTGGCTACTGCAGTATTAGCCACTGGGTTTTCCAAAATGACAGCTGGACGTTTATTCTGAGCAGCAACTGAATGGGCTAGGGTGGTGAAAGCTACTTTGAACTCAATGTGGGAGACATGTTCACCCAAAGGATTTGGCAGAATGGGCTGAGGGGAATGGGCTGGGGGCTGACTGATCTCCCATTCCTCTTCCCTGAGTCCTTTTTGGAGGCATTTTCTGTAGATAGAAGAGAAACTTGTATTAAAAAGAGAGTTTATTTGGAGCTCATGCTCACTCGCACGACATGAATACTGAAAAAAACTATTTCAAAAATATCTTGTAGCCTCCTATCCATAAGTGTATCGTGCTACACACCTATGCCCAATACTCTACTTGATGTGACTTTCAGACTTATTAGGATACTTTTGAACCTTAGGCTCATATATCAAGTTTGTAACGCCCTGAGTCTGGTACCCCAGAAGCTACACAGTGATCATAATCTTGAAGGACCATAAGCTAACCCATGAATGGTACCTGCTATAATAATTGAGTATTAACATTGTATAATGCAGAATAATAGGCTGAAATGACATAAGGTTGAAAACTGTAATACTAATGAAAAAAAATAATAAGCCTGATAAAATATCAGAATTTGAAATACTAAATACTGTCTGAACATCTAGTCTGAAAAGCTTCTAACTGAACTGTGGAGTTGATGGGACAATCCCCCAACTAACTCTATCTACTAAAATACTGAATGTATTGGGATAATGAAATAAAAGAATATCCTTGAACAAAGAGGATTCACTGCTAGTCTACTACTGTTGGTTGAATCTGAATCTATCTATACATGATTGGGAACCTGAGCGTCTAAAACTGTGGTATAAAACACCATAGCACAAGAGGAAAATTTTGCGTCAGTACATGTGAAAGTACTGGTATACAAAGTGTGGTAGGCTAAATGCAGGGATTCACATGCATAAACTAGAATTGATTGAATTACATGAAAATGACTGTATGAGAATACATGCATAAATACATAACTATAACTGAAGTCTTAAGGATTCTAAATACTGAGTTCACTGATAACACAAATTACTGATAACTGATATAATTGATAACTGATATACTATTTGCTGAGTGAATGTATGTGATGGTCCTATTTTTTATGAAACTAACTGAGTTTTGCACTAAGTTGAGTGACTGTATCTGACTGTCCTAAAATTTATAAAACTATTTGAGTTCTTTACTGAAGACTAAGACTGAGACTGAGACTATAGGAGATAATCATATAATCGACATGCCCCTTTTCTGAATATATTTGGTATCCAACCTATAACCCTAATTAAAGAGATACCCTTATCTGGTAGGGTCTCAAATAAGAATGGTGGGACCCTCAACTGTTAGGTTAATTCACCTCATCAACTCTCAACTAACAGGTTTTGATGTCTCAACCTAAGCTGGCTAGTAGTTCTGGAATGCAAGGACTGCTTCGAAGGATCACACCCTTTGCTGCAGGTGAGTCCCAATCCTTGGGTTCACTCGGTGTTGAATCCTACTCCCAACTGAATAGACACTGAACTAATTTCTAAGTTCATACTAGGATGGACTGATCTGTTACTGATTATACTGATTAACTGAATTGGACTGAGTTTATTGAGCTTTCTTGAGTTCTGTAACTAAACTAGAGTACTACTGATCGTGACATGATTGAGACTATTTTGTAACTGACACTGGCTCTAGGCACACAGCTAAATTATCAGGTATTAAATACCCTCAGGACTTGATAGCATAAAAATAATAAGACATGACAACTCTTGAATACTTGACAGTAGTCAACAACTCACAATACGATCTATAAGGCATTTCACCAATCACTTCAAAGTCATGAACTTGCACATGAATAGGAAAACATACTAACACATCATAATTTTATTAAACCAATCTTATGAACATTCCATCAAACACATACAAGATATAGCTTTAACATGGAAGACATTGTGAACATGTGGATATAACATAAGTTCATCATTTAGACCACCAAAGGATCACAAAAGCACCATAGTCTCAATTTAGAATTTTAATACTTGGGTATAATCAACAATGATAATACATCATGACTTCATAATTCAAGGGTTTCAATATAAGAGAATCAAAATTCAACTTACATGCTATTATAATAACAAGAAGGGGATCTTTCAAAAATAGCAGCATTTTGCTATAAAACCCACCTTTCATATCCATATTTTGCATAATTACCATTTATATCCATTGTATTCAATTTATTCCCACTGTATTCGATTTTACAAATAGTATGTATTCATATAAAATATGAACACATCCTCTATTTAGTTGAGCCAAAAATGAAATTCAATATTTTTAAAAAGAAAAAAATCTCAATCATGCTTATGTCGTTGAAATGAATATTTTCTTTCCTAACACTATCATTATCTTTTTTATATTTGTATATTTTTTTGTGTTTTTTCCGTTTTTTCTTCTTCTTTTTTCTATTTTTTCCTACTTTTATTTTTTTCGTTTCTTTCTTTTTGGCTTTTTTTTTTTCTTTTATTTTTAGGTTCTTTTTCTCTCTTCTTTGATTTTTTTTTTTTTGTACTTATTTTCTTTATTTTTTTTGTTGTATTTTATATTTTTTATATCTTCGAATAATATGACTAGTAGAACACAAGTCATGGATGATAACGTAAATACCACAATTATTTATCGTATTTGTAGTCACACCATCATTTATATTTTTGTATTCATTCATACAATTGTATTTGTATTTGTATTTTAATGTTTGTACTTGTATTTATATATTATAGTTCGTGTTTGTATTTGTATTTAATAGTTCGCACTTGTATTTGTATTTGTTAGTTTGCGCCATCATTTATATTTTATATAATTCACACTTGTATTTAAAGAACTATTTTGTATTTGTATTTTATAATTGATTGCATATTATATTGGATTATATTTATATTATGGTTTTATTGTGTTTGTATATTTAGATTATATTTGGATCATACTTGTATTTGTATTCTATTTTCTTCATTACCTTTTTATTTTTAAGAAATTATTTTGTATTTGTAGTTGTAAGTTGATTGCATATTGTATTTAGTCTTGACTATGTACAATTTATCATTTGTATTTGTATACAAACAAGTAAGTGCATTAATTGTATTTTCTTGATTCTAAAATATATTAATATGTAACGTATCATTTGATACAAATGTATCATTTTGTATTTATATATCAAAATTATCATTCATATGTGTAAATAAACAAATATCACTTGAAACAAATACAATGACAAACAAATGAAACAAATGATTTTAAAAATACAATATGTATTTTTATATATTGTATTTTTATAAAAATTAGAGTTGTATTTATTTGTATCAATAAATGCAACTCGTATCAATAAATACAAACAAGTATTCAAGGAAAGAAAATCAATCATTCCTTTTCAATAATTAAAAAATACAAATGATAGCTCACACTTGTATTTATATGTTATAGTTCGCATTTGTATTTGAATTTTATATTTCGTACTTGTATTTATATGTTATAGATCATATTTGTATTTGTATTTTATAGTTCAAACTTTTATTTGTATTTTCTAGTTCGCACAAATGAAAAGAAGGAGAAAAATTATAAAGAAAAAAAGGAGAAAAAATGAGAGAAAAAGGAGGAAAATGAGAGAAAAAGGAGGAAAAAATACAAAAAAATAAAGAAGGAGATTAATAGAAAATAGGAAAAAAATACAAAAAAAGATAAAAAAGAAAAAGGAAAAAAAGAAAAATGAAGGTGAAAAAATACAAAAAAAAAAAAAGAAGAAGAAAAGAAAAGGAGAAAAATGAAAAGGAAAAAAAAGAAAAAGAAAAAGAAAAAATGAATAAAAAAGAAAAAGAAAAAAAAAGTGTAAAAATAAAAAATAAAGAGAAAGCAACAAAAAAAGGAAAAGAAAAATGAAAAAGTAAAAAAAAGAAGAGAATAATAGAAAATTGAAAAAGAGAGAAAATACTTGAGAAAGACTATGATTTGTAATTAGGAATAATTAATAGGCAAGAGGGGGCTATGAATTATAATTAATTAAAAATTAGGATTTAAATGGTAATAAAAGCCCAATAGTGGCTAACCCAGGCAATTTTCCCTATCAAGAAACACACAAAGATTTCAACTTGGAACACATTCCAGAACATCAACATGAGTACATTCAAACCCACAACATGGAAATCACAATTCATGTTCTTAAAAGAAATTTCTTGAACTCCAAGGGAGGAAGGGACCCTTGAACACTTTACATACCTTGTTGAAGAATTTCTGGAAATTAATGGTGAAATCTTGAGTTCTTGATTTAAAATTTAAAAACCCTAAGGATTGTTCTTGAGAGAAATTGATAAAGAATGTGTTTATTTGCTTTCTAGGGTATTAAATTTCATGTTTTTAGGGCTGAGAGTTGGGGGAAAAAGACCCAAATATCCTCAAGAATGCGGTCTTTTAATGAGTAAAAACTAGATTGCTGACGCACAGGTCGACATGGTGCGTCGCTAGCACTGATGCGATATCCAACGCGTCGCGCCAAGATCGCACCGACTCACTGGAATTTGACGCCGGTGGCTAAGGAAAGTATTAACCAACGCGATAGGTGATGCGGTGCACCAAGATCGCGTTGGTACACTATTTTAGATTCCAAAGGAGCTTCAAACGAAGTTCAAAAAATCTAAAACTTGTCTGGAAACACCTTTTGACCTTCCTGATCATGAATTAACTAAAGTATAGACATTTAAAGGAATTTAAGTTCGTTAAATGAGATTGCCAACTTTCAAAGGCCTAAAAATGAACTAAGTCTAAATACTTAGCTAGAATTTTTCTAAGTCTAGGACCCCTTAACAAGCTTAAAGGACTTAATTAAGCTAGGAATTTTATGGGGTCTTAAAAAAGGGGTGGTATCCGAACCACGATGGGCTTGAGATACCCATTACAACTTGGTGTTAGTTTAGGTCATGACATGCTTGGTATCAAAGCATGGTTCAATGTCACTGGGTAAATCAAGTCGAGTAGAGTCCTTTTTATGGATGTCTATCGTGCCACACTTATATGGGGGATGATATAAGGAATTTTGAAATTTTTCCCTTTCTTATTTTCTATTTCGAGCTATAGGGTCTAGTTATCTTGAAACTTCTTTAACTCTTGACTTACTCGCATTTTAGATCATGTCTCCCCAAAGATCTAATGGTCATAGAAACTTTTTTGGAACCTCTATACCACCGTAGGGAACTCACCCTTTTTATAGAGTGCAGACTTGATATACGGTCCCTACTCTTGACTGTACCACTACACGTAGGGTTCCACTGGTCCCTACTAGTCCTCCTCAGGCTTCTCGAGTTGATCATACTCATACCTAGACTCCCAAGGGAGATATCTCTAATATGGAGTTTTGTCAATTTATCATATGCTTCCCTAACTAGCGGCATCGTATTCTTATCAGTCTTATAATATTGGTTCTGTTGTTAGTTTATCTGATGTCACTCGGTTTGGCCAATTTATGAGGATAAATTCCCCAACCTTTACAGGATCTAAGGTTTAGGAGGATCCTCAAAGGTTTATTAATGAGATGGAAAATATTTTTAGGGTTATGCATGATACTGATTCTGAAAGTGTAGCATTTACTGCCTATTAATTGAAAGATATAGCTTACCAGTGGTATGAGGAGTAGAAAGCGATGAAGGGTGATGATGCTGAGTAGGTAGTGTGGGATGAGTTTTCAGGTTCTTTTCTTGATCACTTCTTTCCTCAGGAATTGAGGGAGGCTAATACCAAAGAGTTTGTGAACTTGAAGTAGGGTAGGATGATTGTTAAGGAGTATGCACCGAAGTTCCAGCAGTTGTTATATTATGATCTGGAGTTAGTGTCTAGTATGAGATCCAGAATGAGAAAGTTTGCTTCTAATTTGTCCTGTGATATAGTGTTGGACTGTAATATTGTTATGTTGAATAATGATATGGACATCTCCAGGATGGTAATCTATATACAGTAGGTAGAGGATGAGAAAAACAAGCAGGTAGAGGTGAGAGAGTGGTAGAATAAAAAGTTTAGATATTCAGAGTAGGGTGTAGGTCAGCAGAATAGTAGAAAATATGGTAAATAGTAGACTAAGAAGAAGAATTAGGGAAATTATTATTTGACAACTAGTGCTTCTTATCTTAAGCCTTTGATGATCCTAATTTTTTGGCTTGAAGCGGTCTTAAGGCGCAGGGTGCCCAATCTCAGGTAAGTGCAGCTCAGTCAGCCCTACCTTATTCTTCCTACCAATTATGTGGGTAGCTTCACTATGAATATTATGAGGAGGAAAGTAATTTGTGTTTCAATTATGGTCATCCTAGTCATCTGCAGTGAAATTGTCCCATAGATAAAGTTGCCACTGGAGCTAATAAGGTTTCGATCACCGTTTCCTCAGTTCTCGCACCTAAGGGTGCCACTTTAGGTACCGACACTGGTTGAAATCATGTCTATACACTTTCTACTCATCATAAATCTGACGCATCCCCTGATGTTATCAGTGGTATGTTGCTACTCTTCTCTAGTAATGTTTATTGTTTACTTAATCCAGGTTCTATCCTATCTTATATGATCCCTTTTGTAACTGTAAACTTTGGTTTTGGTCCTAAAAATATTTTCGACACCTTTTCTATTTCTACTTTGGTGGGTGATTTTATTATTGCTAGAAAAATACATAGGAGTTATGTGGTGTCCATCTTTCATAGAGAGACATTAGTGGATTTGTTAGAACATGATATGGTGGATTTTGATGTAATCTTGGGGACGAATTTGATTTATTATGCTATCCTTCACTAGATTGTAGGACTCGAAAGGTCAGTTTTCATTTTCCTAATGACCAGTGATTGAGTGGGAGGAAAGTTCCTTAGTTCCTAAAGAAAAGTTTATTTCCTATCTTAAAGCTTAGAAGTTGATTTCCAAAGGGTTTCTGTATCATCTAGTTTGGGTCAAGGATCCTAATAATAAGGATTTCTCTTTACAATCTATTCCTATGGTTAATGAGTTTTCTAAGGTTTTCCCTAATGATATTCTTGGAATTCTTCCCGATAAGGAAATAGATTTTGGGATTGATTTTCTATTGGATATCCATGTTATTTCCATTCCTCCTTATAAGATAGTTTCGGCTGAACTAAAAAAACTAAAGAAGCAGTTAAAGGATCTTTTTTATAAGGGTTCCATCCGTCGTAGTGTTTCTCTATGGGGGGATGTTGTACTTTTAGTATGGACGAAAGATTGGTCTCTTTAGATGTACATATGCTATCAGTAGCTGAATAAGGTTATAATGAAAAATAATTATACTCTCCTTAAGATTGATGAACTATTCGATCAGCTTTAGGGTGCAAGGTGTTTCTCTAAGATTGCTATTCATTTGGACTACCATTTGAAAATTATGGAGTTGATATTCCAAAGACTGCTTTTCGGACCTGGTATAGTCATTATGAGTTCTTGGTTATGTCTTTTGGGTTGATTAATGCTCCGACTGCTTTCGTGGATCTTGTAAAGTAGGTGTTTAGGCAGTTTCTAGATTTTTTTGTTATAGTTTTCATTGATGACATCTAGGTATACTATAAGAGTGAGGAGGATCATGCTAATCTCCCTCAAATTGTGTTGTAGGCTCTTAAAGACCTGAAATTATATGCAAAATTTTCAAAGTGTGAATTTTGGCTAAGTTTTGTGACATTTCTTAGGCATTTAGCATCTATTAAGGAGGTCAAGGTGGATCTACAAATAGTTGAGGTAGTTAAGCAGTGGCCTAAACCCACGACTCCAACCAACATTAGGAGCTTCTTGGGCTTGGCTAGGTTTTATAGGAGGTTTATGGAGAGTTTTTCATCTATAGATGTCCCTCTAACGAAGTTAACTCAGAAAAGGGTTAAGTTCTTGTCTTCTGATACTTGTGAAGGTAGTTTTGAGAAGTTTAAGAATAAGTTGACTTCTACACGAATTTTGACCCTATCTGGGGGTACTGATGGATTTGTTGTGTATTGTAATGCTTCACACATAAGAATGGGTTATGTTTTGATGCAGCATGGTAAGTTTGTGGCCTATGCTTCCAGGCAACTTAAGGTTCATAAGAGAAATTATATGACTCACAATCTAGAGTTGAAGGATGTGGCTTTGCTTTGAAAATTTGACACCATTATTAGTATAGGGTGCATGTGGATATTTCTTCAGACCATAAGAGCTTGCAGTATCTATTTTCACAGAAGTAATCGAACCTTAGGTAGAGGAGGTGTCTCAAGCTATTTAAGGATTATGACATGAGTCTGCACTAATATCTAGGTAAAGCTAATATTGTTGTAGATTCTCCGCACTTGTCTGAAGATACATAGTTCTATACTTCACTAAGTTCTGAGAATCGTGGCTCGATTGGAATTATCGCGAAACGGACATGGGCTCTAGACAACAGCTCTATTGTCGGGTATAAATACCCCCCGGACTCGATAACATAAAAGTAAAACATAATCATTCTCATATTATCACGGTCATCTATTTACCATCACAATCATTCATGCATTAACACAAGCATTCATTCATCATCATAATCATTCATGTATTATTGCAA
>NC_061117.1:35170029-35258284 GCF_002878395.1 Capsicum annuum
CATGTTAGACAGTCAGTTAGCATTATTCATGCATGTGAACCCTTGAATATAGCCTACCTCACATGTATGCTCAGTACATTTCTTTGTACTAACATATTTTCCCTATAGTGCTTTTTTTATGTTACACCCTAGGTTTAGAGTCACGAGTTATAGACCGACAGTAGATTCCTATTTTCAGCAGTCAGAGTAGAAGTGAGTCCTCATCCTTTGAGAATATAATTATTTTGTTATTATCTCATTAGTAAGTTTATTTGGCAGAGTTAGTGGGGGGCATGTCCCATCAACTCCTTATTCAGATTTTTCAGATAGTAGAGGATTTCAGACTAGATGAAGACTAGATACAGACTATCATGTTTTAAAATTTCATATTCTCAATTTTGTTTTGGGTATTTTATTACCCCACTCATATGTTATGCTATTCAATTATGTTCAGTATTGAACCTTATGGCTTTTCAGTGCATGTTTCCGTATTTTCCATGTCATCTTATACAGTATATAGGTATAGATATCAGTCATGGGTTAGATTGTGGTACTTTGGGGTCATGATCACCGTGTAGTATTCTAGTTTAGCAAATCGGGTCATTAGAAACTTGGAATCAGAGCCTAAGGTTCAATAGAGTCCTAGAAAGTTTGAAAGCCGTATTTAGTAGAGTCTTGTACATGGGTGTATTGCGCACCACATTTATGTACAGGAGGCTATGAGATGTTTTAGGAACATTTTCCTTTCTTTCAATATTCATTTCATGCCACTGAGCATAATCTCAAGTCAGTATCTCAGTCTAATCTGCTTCTTCTCTTTATTTCAGAATATGCCTCCTAAGAGAAGAAATCTGTCAGCCCCTTAGCCCAAAGAACCTTTGGGCGATCATATTTCTCATACAAAGTTTAGGACTATATTTACAACTCTTGCTCAATCATTCGCTGCTCATAATGAATGGCCAATAGTTATTCCGGCCAACTCATCCACAGTTAGGATTCGGGACATTACCCGAATGAATCCTCCAGCCTTCCTCGGGTCTAAGGTAGATGAAGACCCTCAGGAATTCCTAGATTAAGTTCAGAAAGTGACAGACATCATGGTGGTGACTACTTTTGAGAGTGCTGTGCTAGTTGCATACTAGTTATAGGATGTGGCTCATGCTTGGTTGAAACAATGGAAGTATGAAAGATCTAACGATGCAGGTCCTATAGAGTGGGAAGAGTTTTTCACTGCTTTCTTAGATAGATTCTTTCCCCAAGAGCTTAGAGAAGCCAAGGTGCTAGAGTTCATCAACCTTAGGTAGGGCAATATAACGGTAAAAGAGTATTCTCTAAAGTTTACTCAATTAGATAGATATGCCCCTCATGTGGTTGCAGATGGTAGAGCCAAGTTTAGTGAGTTCGCTTCAGGGGTAAATGGCAGCATGGTTAATAAGTGCAGATCTGCCTCGATAAATAGTGACATAACTCTAGCAAGACTTATGACCCATGCTCAACAGATAAAGGAACAAAATATTAAGTAGAGGGAAAAATAGAATAACAAAGCTAGGACCAGTAGTTTCAATTTCAGTCATCCTAAATCAGAAGGAGAAAACCGTTCCCAGTTTTTTCCTAAGTCATCAGTTCCATCTCCCTCTACCGCCAGTGCTCCAACTCCTAAGTTTTGAGATAGAGCGCCAGGCTCTAAGACCCAGGATAGTGTCAGTAATGCCCGAACAAATCCCCTTTGTCAGACTTGTGGTAAGAACCATAAGGCTACTTGTAGAGCTGTCAGCGATGTTTGTTTTAGTTGTGGAAAGCTAGTCCATAGAGTTATAGACTGCCTCCAGTCAGGTTATCAGAGTCATCTCTGCTCCTTATCTCAGTCTCGTTGCTCGAATCATCAGGGTACTAAAAGCAGCGCTACTAGCGGGCAACACCTAAATCATCTCTATACTCTTCAAACTCGACAAGATCAGGAAAATTCTCCTGATGTAGTTACTGGTACATTATAGGTCTTTCATGTGCATGTTTATGCTTTGCTAGATCCAAGAAATTCCTTGTCTTTTGTTACTACTTATATAGTATTTCATTTCAGAATTAGTCCTAAAATTCTAGAAGAGCCTTTCTCAGTCTCTACCCAGTGGGTAAAACTATCATATCTCGATGGGTATACAGGAACTGCCCGATTATGATATTCTAGAAAGTCATGTCAGTAGACTTAGTCGAATTAGAGATGACTAATTTTAATGTCATTCTTGGCATTGATTGGCTTTTTTCCTATTTGCCACAATCGACTGTAGAAATAGAATAGTTCAGTTTCAGTTTCCAAATGAACCCATCGTAGAATGGAAGGGTAACGTACCCGCTTTCAGAGGTCAACTTGTTTCCTACCTTCGGGCAAAGAAAATGATATAAATAGGATGTGTCTATCATCTCATTCATGTTAAGGATTATAGTTTTGAGACTCCTTGTCTTGAATCAATTCCAGTTGTAAATAAATATTCAGATGTCTTTCTCAAAGATCTTACAGGAATTTCTCCCAAAATAGAAATAGGCTTCGGTATTGATCTTCTTCCAAATACTCAGCCTATATATATATTTTGCCATACAGAATGGCACCAGTAAAACTCAAAGAATTGAAAACACAATTAAAGAATCTCTTATATAAAGGATTCATCAGACCCAGCATTTCCCTGTGGGGTGTAACAATCTTATTCTTGTGTAAGAAAGACGATTCTCTTACAATGTGTATAGATTACCATCACCTCAATAAATTCACGGTCAAGAATAAGTATTCTCTTCCTAGAATCGATGAATTGTTTAACCAACTTTAGGGTGCCAGTTATTTCTCTAAGATAGACCTCAGATTCGGCTATCACCAGCTCAGAGTTAGAGAATGTGACATCCCAAAGACAACATTTCATACTTGGTATGGTCACTTCAAATTTCTAGTCATGTAATTTGGTCTTACCAATGCCCCAGCAGCCTTCATAGACTTGATAAACTGTGTGTTTAAGAAGTACTTAAACATGTTTGTCATAGTCTTCATAGATGATATTCTGGTCTATTCTCGCACTGAGCACGATCATGCCGACCATATCATAATAGTACTTTAGACTCTAAGATATCATCAGTTGTTCACCTAATTTAGTAAGTATGAATTTTGGCCAAGGTCAGTAGCATTCCTTAGTCATATCATTTTCGGTGATGGCATTAGAGTAGATCCTCAAAAGATCGAAGCAGTAAGAAACTGGCCTAGACCTGTCTCTTCATAAAAAATCAGGAGTTTCTTAGGTCTGGATGGCTATTACATATGGTTTGTTGAAGGATTTTCTTATATTACATTCCCTATGTCCAGATTGACTCAGAAGAAAGTCAAGTTTCAGTGGTCATATCCTTGCGAGAAGATTTTTCAAAAATTAAAGACTCAACTCATCTCAGCCCTAGTTTTAGCTCTTTCAGATAGTTCAGATGGTTTCGTAGTATATTATGATGTATCCAGAGTGGGTCTATGTTATTTCCTTATGCAGTATGGTAAGGTCATAGCCTAGGCCTACAGATAGTTAAAGCCCTGTGAGAAGAATTATCCTACTCATGATCTTGAGTTAGCAGTCATAGTCTTTGCCTTGAAGATTTTAAGGCTTTACCTATACAGTGTTCATATAGATGTGTTCACAAATCATAAGAGCCTTCAATATGTCTTTGCTCAAGAACATCTCAATCTTCGTCAGAGAAGGTGGTTAGAGCTCTTAAAAGATTATGACATGAGTGTCCTCTATCATTCGGGCAAGGACAACATAGTGGCCAATGCTCTTAGTAGACTATCCATGGGTAGTGTTTCTCATGTTGAGGATTGGCTCAGGAAGTACACTTTCTTGCCAGACTAGGCTTTCGCTTAGTCTATTCCTCATAGGCTGGCATATGTGTTCAGAGCAGCGCAGAATTATCTCTAGTTTCCTAGGTGAAAGAAATGCAAGATAAGGATCCTAGCCTTGTTAAGTTGAAAGAGTCAATTCAGAATCAGAAAATAGAGGTTCTTTCCAAAGGGGGAGATGGTTTCCTTCATTGTTAGGGTCATCTATGTGTTCCAGGTGTAAATGACTTAAGGCAATGAATACTTGCAGAAGTGTTCCAGGGGCTAAAAAAATGTACCGCGACTTGCAAGAGATCTATTGGTGGAGTGGGATGAAGATAGATATTGTAGAATATATGGCTAAGTGCTCTACATGTCATCAGGTTAAGATAGAGCATCAGAAGCCTAGTGGTCCTATGCAAGAGTTCAATATTCGTACTTAGAAGTGGGAAGCTATGAGCATGGACTTTGTGATGGGTTTTCCTCAAACTCATCATTAGCATAATTCAGTTTGGGTGATTGTAGGCAGAATGAGAAAATCAACTCATTTTCTTCCAGTTCATACCTCTTATTCAACTGAGGATTACACCAAGCTCTACATCAAGGAGCTGGTCAGATTGTATGGTATTCTATTGTCTATTATCTCAGACAGAGGTGCCCAGTTCACCTCTCATTTTTGGAAAGCATTCCAAAAAGGTCTTGGTACCTAAGTCCATCTCAGTATAGACTTTTATCCTTAGATAGATAGTTAAGCAGAAAGGACCATTCAGACTCTAGAAGATATTCTTAGAGCGTGTGCAATTGATTTCAAGGGTAGTTGGGATGACCATTGGCCTTTGATTGAGTTTGCATACAATAATAGCTATCATTTCAGTATTCATATGGATTCATTAAAATATCTCTCTAGTAGGAGATACAGATCTCTAATTGGTTGGGTCAAAGTTAGTGAGGCCTCAGTCATAGGGCCTGACATGGTATTCGACGCCTTAGAAAAAGTCCAGTTGATTTGAGAAAGACTCTGGGCTGCTTAGAGCCAATAGAAGTTGATATTCGTAGAAAAGATCTCGAGTTTGAGATTGTGATCATGTCTACCTAAAGATCTCTCCCATGAAGAGAGTGAGGAGATTCGGCAATAAGGGAAAGCTCAGTCCCCAATATATCGGTCCCTTCAGGATTCTCAATCGCTTTAGCTAAGTAGCTTATGAGCTCGAGTTACCTTCAGATATACCCTCAGTTCATCCATTCTTTCATGTGTCTTTTCTTGAGAATTGTATAGGTCACCCATCAGTAGTAGTCTCCATTCAGAGCATCGATGTTCAGAACAGCCTCTGTTATAAAGGAATTCCAGTTGAAATCCTAGACTATCAGACTAGTAGATTGAGGAACAAAGGAGTCCCTCTAGTTAAAATTCTTTGGCGAAATCAGTCCGTCGAGGGAGCTACTTGTGAAGCAGAGGCAGATATGCGTACCAAGTATCCTTACCTCTTCCCCACCATCCTAGATCAAGATTAAGGTAACAACTCTCCCTAAGCTTACTCAGTTTCATATTTTATGTTCATAACGAACTTGGTATTCAGTTTCATGTTCATGTTCCCAGTAAAAACTTGGTGTCAAACACCATTGCATATTGATTCATGCTCTCATGTACCAACTCAATTATGAAATTATGCATCAGACATGCATTCTCATTATGATAAACTTAGTTCTTTAAGAACACTCAGTTATGCATTCATGAATCAGTTCTACATGCATCAGATACACATGTTCAGTATGTTATGTTCAGCTTGTAAGTCATGTCAGTCATGAGATCATGTCCCAGTCATTCACATTTAGTTCATGTTCAGTATATTGTTTCGCCTCTCAGTCAGTCTCATTCGAGGACAAATGTTCTCAACGGGGAGATATTGTAATACCCATGCCTTTTCTTAGCTTGAAATCATCACCAGGATGTTTGAACTTACTTTAAAATACTAATCTATTGTTTTTACATATGGTATTTTTATGATTTTCACTTTTCATCATGTGAGAAATTGAATAAGCTTTCTATCGATACCAATTTCATCAAAATTCGGTGTCAAATGAGAAAGTTAGGTTCGAAAAATAGAACGTAGAAAAGTTGCCCAGGTGCGACAATGGACATAACTTTCTCATTTTACATAACTTTCTCATTGTACACCGTCGCACCTTACATTTAGTTTTTCTAGATCATTTTAACAAGGGTATTTTGGTCATTTAGCACCCATCTATAAATACCCATTTATTCACGATTTTAGCCACTTTATCTGTTATTATTTCACAAACAAAATTAAGGTTTCTCTCTAAATTTAATCTCCAAGAACAAGATCCAATCTTTTTCAAGAACTAAGGGATTTCCAATTCTTTAAGTTCAAGAACATCAAGAACCTTGAATCAGGTATGCGTAGTGTTCATTCATGGACCCCTTTCATCAATGAAGTCCAAGAATCCTTTTCTAAAACTCAAGTTATGGATTTTATTTATGTTTTCATGATTTTTCTGCTCATGTTCATGTTGATAAATGTGAAATTGGATTCTACCCCATGATTGTTGATAATTTCTATGTGGGTTTAATTACTATAGCCATAGATTCATGCAACCCTAAGAATTAAACTCTTGAATGATGAAATTAGAATTGAATAATGATGTTTACATGTACTATGCCTGAAATATGTTTGACTAAATCCCTAGATGAAGGAAAATTTCCTAACTACCATGATATCATGAGATCCCTATGAATGTACAATATTATACCTATTAGATGTTTGGTGAAATC
Source organism: Capsicum annuum (assembly GCF_002878395.1). NCBI lineage: Eukaryota > Viridiplantae > Streptophyta > Magnoliopsida > Solanales > Solanaceae > Capsicum > Capsicum annuum. Next base: position 35,176,635 of record NC_061117.1, read on the forward strand.
CTTCAATAAATGTGTCATGGTGAATATTATGTATTTAAGTAAGTCATGCGTTGTCAGTTTCCTTCCATCGAGTCTTGGGGGTACTTGTACCCAAAACATTAGTTGTGTGCCTAGAGCCATGATATGTTTTCAGGATACTCTCAGTCAAGCTATGAACTCTTTGACTTCAGATTATCTTATGACTTAGGAAAAATCTCTATGATCTCATGAACTCAGTCAGTTGTCAAATATCAGTAGTATTCCGTCAGTCAACAAAATTCAGTCTTTCATCTCATGTTCAGTTTAGTTAAATTATGTTCTGTGTCTATTTAGATAGGAGTATAAATTAGCACGGAGTGAACCCAAGGATGGGGAAACACTATCAGATAAGGGTGTGATGCTTAGCATTCATCCTTCCATTCCAGAACTATGTAGCCAACATAGGTTGAGACATCAATACTGTCGATGAGGTGGCTTAGCACTGTCAGATAAGGGCCCCACCATTCTTATATAGGGGACACTTTCAGATGAGGGTCATCCACAGCTTGTCCTTACCAGTGGCAAGGTATTGAGACCCTTCCAATTGGGGTTACAAATTGGACCCCAATACAACCATAACGGTGGATTAGAGGCATGTCAGTTAAATACTACTTCCCATAGTTTCATGTTACAAAATTAAGAATGTCAGACATAATTAATCAGTATCAATAATAGAACTCAAATAGTTTTTTAGATTTTAGGACTATCAGATACAGTCAACTCATATACAATACGAGACTCAGATAGTTTCATCATATTTGGGACCGTCAGATACAGCCAACTAGGTTATCAGTTATATTTAGATATGTTATTCATGCTATTAGTTATATCAGTTATCAGTTATGTCATGTCATCAGTATTCAGATTCAGTAATCATGTTATCAAAGTTTCAGTTAAAGTACCTATTTATCATGTATCCTCATGCTCATGTTAGACAGTCAGTTAGCATTATTTAGGCATGTGAACCATTGCATATAGCCTACCTCACATGTACACTTAGTACATTTCTTTGTACTGATGCATTTTTTCTATGGTGCTTTCTTTTTATGTTACACTATAGGTTCAGAGACACGAGTTCTAGACCAGCAGTAGATTCCAATTTTCAGTAGTTAGAGTAGAAGTGAGTCCTCATCCTTTGATGACATGATTATTTCATTATTATCTCATTATTTAATTTATTTGGTGGAGTTAGTTGGGGACATATCCCATCAACTCCTTATTCAGATTTTTCAGACAGTAGAGGATTTCAGACTAGATGCAGGCTAGATACAGACTATCATGTTTCAAAAGTTCATATTCTTAGTTTTGTTTTGGGTATTTTATTACCCCACTCATATGTTATGCTATTTAGTTATGTTTAGTATTGAACCTTACTGCCTTTTAGTGCATGTTTCTGTATTTTCCATGTCATCTTTTGTAGTATACAAGTACAAATATTATTCATGGGTTAGCTTGTGGTCCTTCGAGGTCATGAGCATCATGTAGCATTCTGGTTTAGCAAATTGGGGCGTTACATTTTCAATTGGATCTTAAATCCTTTGTTATTTTCTTTATAGATAATATCTTGGTTTATTCAAGAATGAGGCCGATCATGAGGAGAATTGATGGATTGTGCTTCAGAGATTGAGGGATGAGAAGTTGTATGCCAAGTTCTTCAAGTGCAACTTTAGGCTGGAGTATTTTTATTTCTTAGGTCATGTGGTGACTAAGATGGGTATTAGGTTGATCTAGCCAAGATTACAGTGGTTTTTGATTAGGCTAAACCTACTTCACCCATTGAGATTTAAAGTTTTGTTGTCTTGTTAGATTATTATCGGTGTTTTGTTGAGGGTTTCTCATCTAATTCAGCTACATCGACCAAGTTGACTGAAAAGAAGATTTCCTTTCAGTAGCCTTATACTTGTGAGATGATCTTCCAAAAGCTCAAGGATTTGTTGAATTCAACTTCTTGACTTTGCCCAAGGATGACATGGGATTTACTGTCTTTTGTGATGCTTCAGATGCTGGGTTACGTGTTCTGCTGATGCAAGAGGGTAAGGTGATTGTGTATACTTCTCGTCAGTTGAGGCTCCATGAGAAAAATTTCCCTACCCATGATTCGGAGTTGTGCATGATTGTTTCTTCTTTAAAGTTGTGTAGGCACTACTTGTATAGAGTCTGTTGTGATATTTTTTTGGATCATCGTAGCCTTCAGTACTTTTTCACCTAGTGGGATCTTAATATAAGGTAGTGTCGTTGTCTTGATTTTCTTAAGGATTATGATTTGAATATTCTCTATCATTCGGGCAAGGCTAATGTGGTTGCAGATGACTTGAGCTAGAAGTCAAAAAGCATGGGTAGATGGGCGCATCTTTTGACTTAGGAGAGGCCTTTAGCCTTAGAGGTATAGTCTTCAAGGGTTCACATGCATGAATAATGCTAACTGACTGTCTAACATGAGTGTGAGAATACATGCATAAATACGTACTGTAACTGATACTGTGATAACATAATTACTGAATCTGAATACTGATAACATGATATGACTGATGACAGATATAACTGATAGTCCTGAATCTGATTGAACTATCTAAGTCTCGTACTGTATCTGACAGTCCTGAATCTGATTGAACTATCTAAGTCTCGTACTGTATCTGACAGTCCTGAAATCTGAATAACTATCTGAGTTCTATTACTGAGACTGATTGACTGTATCTGACAGTCCTAATTCTATAACACGAAACTGTGGGAAGTAATATTTAAATGACACGCCCTTGATTCGCCATTATGGATGAGTTAGGGTCCAATCTGTAACCCATAATAAAAGGGTGTCAATACCGCGCTACTGGTAAGGACAAACTGTGGGTGATCCTCATCTAAAAGTGTCCCCAATACGAGAATGGTAGGGCCCTTATCTGACAGTACTAAGCCACCTCATCAACCCTCATCGACAGTGTTGATGTCTCAACCTATGCTGGCTACATAGTTCAGGAACGCAAGGATGGCTGCTAAGGATCACACCTTCATCTGATAGTGTGTGTCCCCATTCTTGGGTTCACTCGGTGCTAATTTCTACTCCCATCTGAATAGACACTAAACATGATTTATCTGAATTAAACATGAGTTAAAATACTGAATTTCGTTGACTGGCGAAATACTACTGATATCTCACAATTGACTAAGTTCATGAGATCATGGAGATTTTTCCTGACTCAGACTATCTGAAGTCTAAGAGTTCATAGATTGACTGAGAGTATCATGAAAACATAACATGGCTCTAGGCACACAACTAATGTTTCGGGTACAAGTACCCCTAGGACTCGATGACAGTAAACTGACAGTGCATGACTTAATTGAATACATAATAATCACCATGACACATTTATTGAAGCATTTCATCAAACATCTAATAGGAATAAACTTGTACATTCATGGGGATCTCATGATATCATGCTAGTTAGGCAATTTTACTCCATCTAGGCATTTAGTCAAACATATTTCAGGCATGGTACATGTAAACATCATTATTCAATTCTAATTTCATAATTCAAGGGTTTAATTCTTAGGGTTGCATGAATCTATGGCTACAGTAATTAAACCCACATAGAAATTATCCACAATCATGGAGTAGAATCCAATTTCACATTTATCAACATATAAATGAGCAGCCAAATCATGAAAACGTGAAGAAAATCCATAACTTAAGTTTTAGAAAAGGATTTTTGGACTTCATGGACAAAAGGGGTCCATGAATGAACACTATGCATACCTGATTCAAGGTTCTCGATGTTCTTGAACTTTAAGAATTGGAAATCCCTTAGTTCTTGAAGAAGATTGGATCTTGTTCTTAGAGATTAAATTTAGAAAGAAACCCTAATTTTGTTTCTGAAATAATAATGGATAAAGTGGCTGAAATCTTGAATAAATGGGTATATATAGATGGGTTCTAAATGAACAAAATACCCCTATTAAAATGACCTAGAAACACTGAACGTAAGGTGTGACGTGGCCTCCGATGGTCCATCATACCTGTAACGATCCGTCGGGCTCTACCGTCAAACCTGGACAAAACTAGTCCTACTAGTTCTCTTCGATGGTGGCCTATGACGGTTCGTCGGACCCTACCGTCAAACCAAGGTAGAACTTGATCCCACTGGATGCCTACGACGGTTGATTCTGACGGTCCATCCAACCATACTGTCGCATCTGGGCAACTTTCCTGCGTTCTATTTTTCGAACATAACTGTCTCATTTGACACCGGATTTTGATGAAATTGGTATCGATGGAAAGCTTATTCAATTTCCCACATGATGGAAAGAGAAAATCATAAAAATACCATGTGTAAAAAAAATAGATTCATATTTTAAAGTAAGTTCAAACATCCTAGAGATGATTTCAAGCTAAGAAAAGACACAAGTATTACAAAAAAACCCAGTTCATAAACTCCATAAGTGTGGTTGGGGTATTAGTCAACCCAAAGGAAATGATCAAGAACTCATAATGACCATATTGAGTCTGAAAATCTATCATTGAAATATTCAAAGCTCTAATCGTCAAGTGGTGATACCAGGACCTCAAATCAATCTTTGAAAACATTGCGGTACCCTGAAGTTAATCGAACGCATCTTCAATATGAGGCATAGGATACTTATTGTTAATGGTGTTCAACTGTCGATGATCAATACATATACGCATAGATCCATTCTTCTTCTTCATAAAAAAGATAGGAGCACCATAAGGGAATATACTAGGTTGGATAAATCCCTTATCCAATAACTCTTTTAATTGATCCTTTAATTCTTTCAATTCGGCAGGGGGCATCCAATAAGATGGAATATAAATGGGCTTGGTACCTAGCTCAACATCAATAGAAAAAACAAAAACACTATTCGAAGAGATACCAGGAAAATCTGTAGGGAACACATCTGTGAACTCTCAGACAACTCAAACAGAATCCAAAGAGGGAGGTGAAGCAACACTAGTATCACAAATATGAGCCATGTAAGACAAACGTCTCCTATCAACCAATCTACAAGCCTAAACATGAGAAGCTAAAGACGCAGTCTTAGAAAAATAATCTAGGAAAATATGATAAGGATCTAACCAATCCATACCCAAAATAATATCAAAATCAACCATATCTAACATAAACATATCTACATAAGTCCCATATCTAGAGAAAGTCACAACACAAGATCGGTATGCCTGATCCACTACTAAAGAATCTCCTATAGGGGTAGATATAGAAATAGGTGTGGTAAGAGGCTCACTAATAAAATCAAAACCTGAAGCAAAATATGTAGAAGAATAGGAGAAAGTCAATTTAAGATAAAATAACACGGATGCAGGTCTAAAACAAATAGGGACGATACCAGTGATCACAACTTCAGAAGCCTATTCCTCTGGTCTGCGGGTATAGCATAGAAGTATCCACGACCACTAACTGGCTGAGTCAAACCAAGACCACCACCGCAAGCTCCACTACCTCTGCCCCTCGCACCTCTAGTAGAACCTCTACCTCTTACAGCTGAAATATGAGTAGCTTTAATCACATGATGGGGATAGTTCTTGGCCAAATGGCCAATCTTATCACACACAAACCAACCTCTACGGCTTGAATCAATATAAGAAGGTACAAAGAGGCTCAAACGGCCACCCTGAATTGTTGAACCAAAAAATCCACCACCCAAACTCTGCAAGGCCACCTTCACTAGCCTACTCTGATACCCATGAGAACCTCTAAAATCTTTGCCTCTGGAAATGTGACCTTTGAACTCACCAAAATAGTGCACTTTATTGGCTCCTCCCTAAGATGCTCGAAGAATACCCTTGGTCATCTTAGCATGATCTACTATACTCTAAAAGGACACTCCAAATACCACTATTTGAGTTGTAGTCATCTGAAGAGAAACATCCAAACCCTTCACAAACTTCCAAATCTTCTCAAAATTGGTTGAAATACTTGAATTAAACCTATCAACTAGGTCGGGCAGGCTCATTTTCGCTCGATAAGTTTGCCCAATTTAGAAGGCCCGACCCAGTTTAACCCAGATCGGTGGGCTCCTGGGCTATAGGGTTGCTAGTCTCGGGCTGGGCCGTCTTTGTTGACAGGCCTAGTGGATCAACCCAGACCAAGCCTACTAGTCACCCGGCCCGATAACCAAAATAAAAAATTAATTAAAATTGGACCGTTGGACCCCACTTAGTAATAGGACCGTTGAGGCTCAACGACATTATATTTGTTTACAGCCCCAAAGGCCAATTGGCCTATTTTATTTAAAAAAAATAATTCAAAATATTTTTTAATTCAAAAAAATTCCTATAAATACCTTACAATTTCAAATCTTTTCCACACAAAACTCATTATCTCAAATCTCAATCTCTCTCAAATATTCAAATTATCTCCTAAAGAGTTCAATTTTATTTTTAAATTTTACGATTACAAATATCAAGTGAAAGTTTTCTAAAGTCGCAACTTTTGGATACTTTCAAAATTTGGTATTGTTGTTACATCTCTTACTTTTAATTTTTAATTAGTGTATTAATTGTTGAATATTTATTTTTAATTTTTTGTGTATGTTGAATATTTTTTAGTTTATTTTATAATACGGATAAAATAGAAACCTCAATAAAAGTGTCAATAAATTTTATCCTGGAATGGTAGTGGTAGTAAAAAGAAAATTGGTGGCGGTTCCGATAGAGACAGTTCAAGTAATAGATATACTCATGTACCTCAAATACCGGTTAGTCAATCTTTTAAGGAAGAAATAGGTGTAGGTGCTCACGATATGATTTATGTAAAAACTTAAGAAAATTATGGTGTAGAAGAAGAAATTGAAGTAGATGCGGTTAATTTATATGTTGAAGATGAAAATATTGGTGAAACACCCGGTGTAGAAAATGCTAATGTTAGATCTGAATCAATTAATCTTCCTCCCTATCCTCCCCTTGCCCTAAGAGCTCGTAGAAGACCTAGTATTGCAAGGAAATATTTTTCGAAAATAGAAGGAGAAAGTAAGGTGCAATGCAATATTTGTGAAATTGTATATGTGCATAAAATCGGAGGCAATAAAGGAATACTAGTTCGCTCATGAGACATTTAAGAGATAGACATGCTAGAGAGTTAATTATTGCATAAGGTGGTGAGGCTGTTTGTGGGCCAGAACAAACTAGATTTAACCCAACGAGCGGTCATTTAATTAAGAATTATAATAAAATGAAGGACTGGGAAGAAATAGGGAAAATGATAGTTGTGGGTTGTTTGCCTTTCACTCTTGCTTCTTCGGATGCTTTTATTCATTATATTCAAGTAATTTATAATCTTATGTTTAATGGTATTCCTAGAAGTACTTGTCGGGCCGATATTTTTAAACTCCATGCACAATATGTTTATTATTTATATACATTATTAAAAAATATTCAATGTAGAACTGATCTAACTTCTGATCTTGGTCGTGCTATTAATAAAAATAATTATTTATTAATTACTTGTCACTGAATTGACAGTCGATAGAGGATCGTAAAGCAAGGACCAACGCGTTGGATTGGTGGAAGAATAATGAAAGAAAATATCCTGTGCTTTCAAGATTAGCTAGAAATATATTGAATGTTCCAATGTCAACCGTTGCATCGGAGAGCACTTTTAGTCAGGGACGACAACAGCTTAGAGACAACCGACACTCATTAGGAAGCAATGCCATGAATGTTCTAGTTTGCCTTAGAAATTGGATTAGAGAAAATCAAAGAAATCAAGGAATAGAGGTGGATCCGAAAGACGAATAGAATTTTGAAGAAATCATGACTTCAAGGGAGAACTCGGCACAATCAAGTCAAATGCATGGTTTTCCCTCCATTGATTTTGACTTTCCTATGGCAGTTCCCGTTAATATTAACATGCATGAGTTGGAAAAAATGATGCAAAATTTGTAGATTTTTCATTCATGTAATTTATAAGTTTTGGATCATTTTGCAATCAATAAAATACAACATTCATTCACTCCTTACTTTGTAATTTTTAAATTTTTTTCATTTAAATTGAATTTCTAGTTTGAATTAAATACTTTTAATATACTATCCAACTTTATACTAAGTAGTAAACATAAAAAATATATATATATACACATAATGAAAAAATAAATATCTTTTAAGTTCAAATATAATAATAACATATAAAGAATATATGTTCAAAAGTTCAAGTATTATTATATTAATTAGAATACATTGTAATCTTGTATGTATATATGTGATTCTAAAGTACTATAACATGTAATGTATATATCTTTCAACTTTCAACTTTCAAGTGGTATTTAAAGTAGTATATATTCTACATATATGTGTATATATTTTCTATAAACTCTAAAGTAGTATATATTTAACGTATTGTAATGCCCCGAGATCTCATTCCGAGATGTCACACAGTGCTTATGGACCCGAAGGACCACAAGCTAACCCTTTACTGATATCTGTACCTGTACACTGCATAATATCTGAAATAAATGTGAAAACTGGCCATAAGGTTCAACACATCTATACATACTCAAATTGAAAAGTTAATACTAATACATTAACATCCATCTGAAAAGCCTCTAAACTGCCTGAATGTTGGAGTTGATGGGACATGTCCCCAACTAACTCCGTCAACTAAAAATATAAAAAAAATTGATGCAATAATTGTAAACTAAGATTCTTTCTTGAAGGAAGAGGACTCACTGCTAGTGCTGCTCACTGGGACTGAACTGCTAAGGAAACTCTAAATCTTGTGCCTCTGAAACTATGGTGTCCAATAAAACACCATAGCGCAAATGCGTCAGTACAAAAATATACCGAGTATGTAGACGAGGTAAGGCTAAATGCAAGGTCTCATGTATTCATAATATGTAAACTGAATATTCGTAAAAACATCGCACGAGAACACATACATGAATGCACTGGCCATAATCACAATCATCACAACTCTAGAGACTGAAACTAGGATGCCACTTTACTGCAGACTGCACTCACTACTGACACTGAGATACTGAATCATAGACTCATCTGATACTGATAACTTGGAATATGGATGCAATTACATCAAGCATGAGTTCTAAAATTTCTGAAATAGATAGCAACCCCGTCTGACAGGTTATTTTTAAGTCTGTGGAGAACAATACTTCTTGATAAATCATTTTGAGATCGGCCTATCTAGTAGCGGATCTTTAAATTAGCAATTAATCATACTTAATGGCCTGTATCTAACAGCCTTAAATTCTATACACTAAACTGAGCTCTTTCTTGAAGTCTGAGACTGATTCTGAATCTGAGATCGTGGGAAGTAGTTACTTAACCGACATGCCCGTACTATATCTTAGGGGTCCAACCTCTAACCCAAGTTGGGAGGGTGTCAATACCGTGCCATGGGTAAAGACATTATTTTTATATAACCCTCATCTATCAGGTCCTCATACGAGAACGGTGGAACCCTCATCTAACAGGTCAAGCCACCTCATCTACCCTCATCTAGCAGGTATGATGTCTCTCATCCACCCTCATATAGCAAGTGTGATGTCTCAAGCAATGCTGGCTACATAGTTTTATAAAACAAGGATCGGATCTAAGGATCACACCCTCCACTAGTAGGTGAGTCCCCATCCTTGAGCTCACTCGGTGCTAGTTTTTACTCCCAACAGAAAGACACTCATTTGATTCTTAACTGAACTTAGATTGAGTTGAATCTAATACTGATTATATTTATCAGTAGATCTGACTGAGTTACGCTGAGATTACTTAGTTCTGTATCTGACGAAAAGGTATCGAATCATAGCATCTGGCTGATGATGCAAAGCTTGAATAGATTATTCAAATCACCTCTGAGATTAGAATTGAATCACTTAAATACTATTAGACCTAAGCTGATTACAGGACAGAGGCTAGATTACTAGTAATACAGAGATTACAGAGATAACTGAAATTACAGAGCCTGATTAAGCTCCGCACTTGTCTGAAGATACATAGTTCTATACTTCACTGAGTTCTGAGAATCGTGGCTCGATTGGAATTATCGCGAAACGGACATGGGCTCTAGACAACAGCTCTATTGTCGGGTATAAATACCCCCCGGACTCGATAACATAAAAGTAAAACATAATCATTCTCATATTATCACGGTCATCTATTTACCATCACAATCATTCATGCATCAACACAAGCATTCATTCATCATCATAATCATTCATGTATTATTGCAATCATTTATTCATCGTCACCATCACTAATGCATCATCACAATTATTAAAGCATCTTCTCCAAGCAATTAGAAATCATAACATACTTTTCCCCTAAAAAATCCTTGAAGTATCGCATCAAGCATTTTGGAAACATAAACCTCTATTTATCATCATAATCACAAAAGGGTCACTTTAAGCATCTTGGGATAATAATCATCTAATAACATAGGGGAAACATGCTATTAGATCAAACTCCATTCAACAAGGTTTTACCTCAACCATTTCATACCTATATCAGTCTTAACATGTGTTTGGGGTATCACATCGCTTAGGAGACTTCACACTATCATGTCATAGCTTACTTGCTAATCACTTGACATGTGTTAAAAACTTAGCATATAACAAAGAGCACATAATAGGTAATTTACAACCATCACATCTCCACTCGTTCACTAAGGTCCTTCAACAAACACTAGACATGCATAGGTTCACACTTATTTGGGGATTTCCTACTAGCATGGAATAATTCATTCACTTAGTCATTTTATCAAACACCTCACATACACAACATAGGCATAAGTATAATAATCCAACTACTCATATATTATCATAGATTCATACAATCCATATAAGTATCCCACCTTGGAGGTCATTCAACATCAACAACAAGTACATAATCCATTTACCACACAAATAGCACATACTAAGGCCAAGGATTGATAATCTTGTAGACAAACATGAATCACAACTCAATCATAGCAAGAACATTAATTTCAACTCACAAGAATCATTAAAAATTCATAAACATAAATCTTGGAGATTTAGAAAAAGAGGTACTTGAGCTTCTTGGATGAAAGGGGCCCAAGAATCAACATCTACATACCTTGGGGAAACTCTTTCTTAAAAGCCTTCGGAAGAATTCTTGATTTTTGCTCTTGATTCTCTTTAAATTTTTGGTGGGAGAAGAGAGAATTTTTTATTTTGGAAACCCTAGTTTTTGGGTGAAAGAAGAGAAAAGAAATGAGGCCTTCAACCCTTAAGTGGGTATTTATAGAGGTAGGGAAAAGAGTGAAAAAGATCAAAATGCCCTTTAAAGAAAAAGAGTTGAAAACTACTGATTGGGCTCTGTGACGGTCGAAGTGATGGTCCGTCAAAGGGACTGACGGTCCACCAAGTCGTCCGTCACTCAAGTGCCAAAACTGGGGCATTCTGCCTCAACGTGACGATCAAAGTAATGATCTATCAGGAATCTGACAGTCCACCAAATCATCCGTCACTCGAGGGTCAGGAATAGGCCATTCTATTTTATCCTGACGGACCCCTTGACGGTCCGTCAACGTTTTGATGATCCGCCACTTTGGTCGTCACACAGGGGCCCAAAATGGGATGTTCTGTCTTGGCCTGACGGGAAACTTAACGGTCCACCAAGGACTTAGCGGTCCGCCAGATCGGCCATCAAACCTGGGCGATTCCAATATCGTTTAGTAAATTGGCCATAACTTCCTCGTTCGATGTCGGATTTTGATGACATTGGTATCGATGGAAAGATTATTCAATTCTCTACATGACAAAAAGCTGAAATTATAGAAATACAACTCGATTCAAAGTGTTTCATACTTGGGAAGATATTTTTGAAATTTTTAGACTCGCATTTTCGCTTTACCGAAAACGCTCTAAGGCTCAGACTAGGAGAGAACTTTGCAGGGTATTACACGTATACATGTCTATATATTTTCTAAAGTAGTATATATATAGTGTATATATGTTGTATGTACATTATTTCAAGTGGTATTTAAAGTAGTATATATTCTACATGTATGTGCATATATTTTCTATAGAATCTAAACTAGTACATATTTAAAGTATACATGTGCATATGTTTTCTAAAGTAGTATATATTTAGTGTATATAAGCTGTATGTAAATTATTTAAAGTAGTAATTTAAGTAGTATATATATTATATTGTATGGATATATGTGCATGTGTTTTCTAAGTAGTATATATATTATATTGTATGTATATATTTTCATATATTTTCCATAGAATCTAAACTAGTATATATTTAAAGTATAAATGTGTATATGTTTTCTAAATTAGTATATATTTAATGTATATATGTTTTATGTATAATATTTAAAGTAGTATTTTAAGTAGTATATATATTATATTGTTCATATATATGTGCATATATTTTCTATAGAATCTAAACTAGTATATATTTAAAGTATACATGTGTATATGTTTTCTAAAGTAGTATATATTTAGTGTATTTAAGTTGTATGTATATTATTTAAAGTAGTACTTTAAGTAGTATATATATTATATTGTACGTATATATGTGCATATATTTTCTATAGAATCTAAACTAGTATCTATCTAAAGTATACATGTGTATATGTTTTCTAAACTAGTATATATTTAGTGTATATATGTTGTATGTATATTACTTAAAGTAGTATATAGATTATATTGTACATATATATGTCTATATATTTTCTATAAACTCTAAACTAGTATATATTTAATGTATACATATATATATATTTTCTAAAGTATTATATGTTTAGTGTATATATGTTGTATGTATATTGTTTAACGTATTTAAAATGTATATGGGTCTGTATATATTGAAAAAAAATATGTAATTTTGAATTTAATTTTTAAAAAAAAATGATCGGTCAAAATCGGATAAATGTTAAGTGGGACGGTTTCAATCTATTTCAGTAAATTTCACTATTTGGGCCTAGAACGGACCGACCCATTAAGACTAACCCGGCACCAAACCGTCCCAGAACCCGATTAAATTATATGGGCTGGTGCCGGTTTTAACCTAACAGGCCTGGTTAATAGTCTTAACTAGAATAAGAACATCTAGACAAGGCATGGAGGTGTGCCTCATACTCTGCAATAGTCATGGAGCCGTCCTCCAGACGATCAAACTCATCTATCATCCAATCCCTCAAACTGTAAGGCACAAACCTTTCCAAAAATATATCAGTAAACCAATCTCAAGTCATCCCAGGAGAATCAAGAGGTCTATAACTAATAAGAAACCTCCACCAATCTCTAGCAATATCTCTCAACTAATATGTAGTATATGAAACCCCATGCAACTCAAGCAAACCCAAATTATGCAACTTCTCTTGATAATTAATCTGGAACTCATAGGCATCCTCGTCCATAACCACTGAATCTAGGAGGACCCAATGAGGAAATCTCTTAAACCTTATCTGATCCTTAAAAGATATTATTGTACCCACAGTAAGAGAAGACATGATGAATCTAGCAGGCTGAGATCCTATTTTGGGAGGTAACATAGATGAAGGTTAAACCCTTGATCTTAGAACATCATACTCAAATATCGGTATTGATAAAGGAATAGTACTTGGGGTCTGAGGAGTACCCAAAACAGAAGCAGTTACAACTGAAGGATCCACACTTGGAACTAGAGGAACACCCGACACAACCAAAGGGGAACCCTCTAAACGGGTCAGCAAACACACTAATAACCTCTCCAAAATAAGGGTAGAAGAACTCAGTGGAACTGAAGTAGGATCGCTACCTCCAACATTCTCAATATAAGGCTCAGGGGAGATTCCCCTAGCACTCTTCCTAGATAAGGCTGATCCATAGTCCCGTCCACTCCGCTAAGCCAGTCCATGAGCTGAGGCTCGCCCTCTCAACTGGGCTCTCTCTCCAGAAAAAGGCTTCACATCTCTGACCTCATGGGACCTAGTAACACCATTTCCACATAAAAGAGTGAGATATGACTTAGAACACAAGGTATGAAAGTGTCACGACCCGATCCAAGGCCTAATCACAGTGAGTTTCTCAATCCCACCGTGAGCCAAAGACCACCCCCTTAGCCTAACATCTAAAACATAATAAAATAATATAGCAGAGGCCAACCAAATATTAATAAGAAGGATAGATACTTAAATGTAAGCTAAGATTCAAAAAGAACTATTCAACCCATATGTGTCCACAAAAGGCTCTAAATTAAAATACTAAACTTGGTCGAAACATGCCCCCAAACATGAAAAAGAAAAGTCACAATTCCCCAAGATTTGAACAGAAACCTAATGAAATGGTAGGACTTTTCAAGATTTAGAAGCTCACCACTTCACAGCAACTCAACCAATGAACTACACCACCTAATGTTGCATAAGAGTAACAAAAGTACCCTAGGACCCTATATCATGAAATAATGGAGCGTCCAAGGATGGTTAATAGGATAAGCACTAGCATATAACTTAGGGAAAGTGATAAAATAATGGAATGTCCAAAATAAGTCAAAACTGCATGCATACATTCATAAATATGTATATAGAATATAGGGATAGAGTAAAAGGTAATGAACATGGGAGTTTAAGAACATTAACCTATACTGTGTAGCTCTATCTATCCTAAGAGAACCCACGGGCAATATGGGTTTAATTTTCCTTACTGAAAGGACCCTAGTGTGTGTTAGCCACATAAATCAAAGAAATCCGATGGAGGGACAAAGACACCAAGGCCCCAGCCATTCCAAAAATATAATGTGTGAACCAAGAACATGGTCATATAGACCTTCATGCCGGCAAACATGGTTTCTAGTATTGGTCCTCCCCTAACCTCCACCTTCATGGCGAGCTATACAACCCTCTTTAAGCCCAAATTAAAACATTTATACATAGTACTACAATTAACCCAGAAGTTATTTATTAAGGCATTTATCATTTGGTATTATCATAGCAATCATGCTTGCAAGCTAATCCAATTGTGTTAGTCGAATCCAATTAACCAATTTGACTCCCAAATTTTATTTTAAAATCTAAAACGATGGCCACCAAGGCATTCAAAATCCATTTTTGTCCATTTCTTAATTAATGTAATTATATAGTTTTAAAAATAGGTTAAACCATCGCAGTTTCATATTTAAAACCAAAGGTGTGAAAAGCGGGTTGAGGTTAATGCCAATCTCCAAGCAAAAATTCATCAATTTGGGGAAATTGTCATTAAAGTGCACCCATTCCATCCCAAAACCATTTATCAAGCATGAGTGACATATTTAAAGCATGGGAAAACAATTTCAATAGTAAATAACTAAAAGCCCTCAACCCAATTTCAAACCCACAATTAAATCACATGAACAATGATTAAAACCTATGCCATAGTACAAAATTCAAGTTAGGCATGAGAGATATTCCTGAAACACACAAGAATTTAGATGAAATCTAATGTTTGAAGCTTGAAGATTGAATTCCTTATAAACTATATTTTTATCTTAACTTAGGATTTAGAGAGGAGAGAGTAGTGTTTGATTTTTATAACTGATGTTAAAAGGGTCCGTTAGATATTTTTTAAGTCATAGGGTATAGTGTATAGGTAGGAAAAGACCAAAGATCCCCCAATTAAAATATGCAGGAAAAATTGGGCCCAATCTTCATGGGTTAGGTAACGACTCATGAGGTCAGACCATGATTTGTTACATAGACTCATTACCTGGGGATCAAATTTTTGACCCCTCACTGCTATGGTCACGAGTCACTGACCACGACTTGTGTCCTGAACTAACAAATCGTGATCAAAAAAGAAACATTGGGAAACCTTACTTTTGTGACAACGAGTCCCACCCTATGAATCATGGCGAGTGATAATGACTAATCACCTGGGTTATAGTCATGGCAGTATTTCCAACACTTTGAGAATCTAGGGTACCCATTAGCACGATAACATAGGGAATGCATCCGAGAAAAAAGATCAAATTTGAAAAGAGACCAAGAAGAAAGAAGCTCATACCTTAAATATTTTTGTCCAACCAAAACATAAAAATAGGTATTTACCTTCATGTCCTCTTCAGCTTCCCATATGATTTCTTCCACTTTTTGGTTTCTCCAAAGCACTTTTACCGAAGCTACATCCTTAGTATTCAATCTATCAACATGCCTATCCAATATCTCCACCAAGAATACCTCATAAGACAAGGAATCAAAAACACCAACATTCCCCATAGGAATAATCAAAGCAGGATTACCCACACACTTTTTTATCATCGACATATGGAAAATAGGATGAATAGATACGAAACTTGTGGGAAACTCCAACTCATAAGAAACATTCCCAACTCTTCTAAAAATATTGTACAGGCCAACATAATGAGGATGGAAGTTCCCTTTCTTCCAAAACCTCATGACTCTTTTCAAAGGGGAAACTTTCAAGAACACATAATCACTAACCTCAAACTTCAATCCCCTATTCCTCATATTTTCATAGGACTTTTAGCAACTTTGGGACGTCTTAAGCATTTGTGTAATCACCTTCACCTTCTCCGTAGCTTGGTGAACCAAGTACAGACTAAATAACCTAGTCTCACTAACCTCAAACCACCTAATAAGATAACTACAACTTCTACCATATAGAGCCTCGAATGCTTAAATAGTAACTATTATTATACGCTAACTCAATAAAAGGTAAATGATCAACCCAACTACCTCCAAAATTAATCACGCAGGCCTTTAACATATCTTTCAAAGTCTGAATAATCTGTTCTATTTGTCCATCTTCTGAGGGTGGAAAGCAGTGATAAGGTTTACCTTAGTACCCAAGCCTTCCTAAAATTAATTGCAAAAGTGAAAATAAAATTGTGTACCTCAATCTAAAATGATGGACACAAGTGATTCATTGATGTGCTATAGAAATATAGAACTTTCGACGCTTAAAACTATGAAAATATACAAGTTTCTTAGGTTGTTTTGCTAGATATAAGGTATTTGGGGTATGTTTTGTAGAAAACTAGGTTTTGGATGCTAAGTTCATGGAAAAGATAAAAAATGGAGTTTTTGGCTACTTAATTGATCAATTTTGGGTATTCGTAACACTTTTTGGATTGTACGTGGCCAAAGCATATGATGAAAGTTAAAGATTTAAAACTTGGTTGCAAGTATTGGAAGGCCTAGAACTTACCTATGTCTATATATGGACCACATATATCATATATGGTCTGCAAAAGACTAAGGTAAGTACCAAAATTGAAGATTCGGCGAGTTAATAAGCTAAAAAATTTTTTGGCACTTATTTATGTCAACATATGGACCACATATAGCACAGGTAGTCCATATGTGAGTGAGGTATGTGCCAGAAGTCCAAAATCATGAGAGAAAAAGCTGCAGGAATTTTTTTGGCACATGTAGGTGTCTACATGCACCCAAGGCCAGGCCACATATAGACACACAATACTGGTCACCAACCCTTTTTTGTCCTTTTCGGTTTGAGCTTGGATTTTAGGGTTTCCTCGTGTATTGTAAATACCCCTTATGTGTTTTTAGTAGAAGTTACAAACTCCTCAAAAACATATTTTGATTCTGAGATTTGATTTTGGTGTTGGAATTCTCTTGTATTGATTTCGGTTCATTAATTCAATTAAAGTTTTGGGATTTTACTTGTGATTATTGTGATTTCATCTTATGATTTCAATCATGAATATTGTTGATTACTTCACAAGCATGAGTAGATAAAAACCCTTAGCTGGGGTTATGGAAACCCTAGCAAATTGATAAAGTAGGGAAAATGCTATTTTTGTTCTGAACTATCACCCATGCATATGCTGTATTGTTTTTACTTTAATAGTTATCTTAGCAATTGCAAATGTTAGGATGCCGCCTAGATTATTTCTACTTACTCCAAAAGAGGAGTAGTGACTAGAAAAAAATAATTACACCAATAATTTGAAGCATAACTGTTGATCCACACCACTAGTTATTATCTATGTAAAATGGTTAGCTGTCATCTAAAAACTAGAGACTCAAAAGGTAATAGTTAACTAGGATCAAGATAAGAGTTAGTAAGGTGACATCCTGAGACTCACAAATTAAAGAGTAAAATCTACCAACTAGTCTAAAAGACTGTTATTGGTACATAACTTATCAAATTCGGCATGTAAGGTATTGGGTTGATTTAATAAAGCACGATAACCCGATGAAGTTGAGAAGCCAGGGGGAACACAATCCTAGTGTTCACCTACGAGTGATTACAATCAAAGTTGATATTCACCATATGTTAGATGTTATTACTCAAAACCTCCCATTTACTTTTCCAGTTCTACCCATTAATTACAACTGCTGAGAGCTACGATTCCATGTATTCCCTTGGGATTCTATCCCAACCTTTGTTGGGTTACTATATTTGACAATGATGGCACAATATTTAGAGTAAAGATATAGCTTGGTCGCTATCAAATTTTGGCACCATTATTGGGGAATATAGTGTTTATTTGTGAATTAAAGTGAAAGACCCTAGGTTTTAGCCCTTGGAAATTCCTAAGCTTTGAGCTCACTGTCCTAGTAACCACTCATCATACGAGTTGTATGGTATAGGTATAGGTTAGGTAACCCTAGTTATTGGGTGTCAAGTGGATGGTGGTTAGGGGTCTGTCTTGGTAATGACTTGGTGATATGAGTTATTAGGAATGGTAATGAGTCATTAGAATGATCCTTAACCAAATTAGTAACTTAGTGACTTTACTTGTCTTTGAGTATGAGTGGCTCACTAAGAGTTGTGAGGATGGGTTACGAGTAGTAGGGATGAGTTGTATGTTGATCAATGTCCAACCCCTTAGGTTCTGTCTTGGATACGACTAGACCATACGAGTTGTATGTTGAAAATGGAGTACTTTTTTGCATAATTCTAAAGAGTGAAGAGAGGCAACAAGAACTTCATTTTCAAGACTACTCAAGCATTGCCCATGTTTTTATTCTTGTAGTATGCTTAGAGAATGAGTCAGTATTCTTGAGAGTTTATTTATAACTTAACTAATCATATTAGAATAGTGTCTTTTTTGTAAGAGAGAGCTTCTTAGGTAGAGCAATCTAAGTAATAGACTGATTAGAGTTAATCAGTGTAGAGAGGGTCCTTGGTAGAGTTACTAAGATGAGCTGGTAGTAGAGTTACTGCTAGCGAAAGAAGCGTAGAGGTAGGCTAAAATCTATACTATAATCAGGAGGTTGATTATAGTGTATTTCTATGGTTCTTGTGAGGGAAAGTCGTAGTTTTTCCACTCTTGGGTTTCCACGTAAAAATTTTATGTTTTTACTCTTCCTACACTGTCTTTTACTTCTTAGTTGTTTTTGTGTACTTTTTCTGTGATTAAAGAACCTACTCCCTCACTATGTGGTGTAACCCCCAAGGGTTTCAACAATTGGTATCAGAGCCAGGTCATTCTAAAAGGTTCACACCTATAGTGTCTTGGTTAAAATGGACACCCCACCTAATCTAGAATAAGGGAAATCTATCACTAGACCATCCAAATTCAATAGGCAGTAGTATGGATGGTGGAAAATTAGGATGTTTGACTTCATTACGACTGAAGATAATGAACTGATGGACATAATCCTTGATGGTCCTCATGTTCTTATAAGAGAATTCAAAGAAGGAGAAGTTACAAGAATGGTTGTCCAAAATAGAAGGGATTTCAATTAAAAGTCCAAGAAATTGTTAGTCTGTGGAATAGGGTATGATGAGTATAACAGGATCTCATCTTGTGAAAATGCTAAAGAGATCTGGGATTTCTTGATGAATGCACAAGAAGGTACTGTTGATGTGAAGGATTCAAAAGTAGATATGCTGACTACTCAGTATGAAACATTCACCATGAAACAAGAATAAATGATCCAAGAAATGCACACAAGATTCACTTCTATCACAAATGAGCTTCATTGCTTCGGAGAAGTAATTCCAGTGCATAAGAAAGTAAGAAAGATTCTTGGTGTTCTTTCTAAGTCCTGGGAAAGCAAAGTAGATTCTATAACTGAAGCTAGAAACTTGAAGACCCTCACCATGGATGAACTTATTGGAAATCTAAAGATCTATGAGCTCAAGAAGCAACAAAATCTATAGAACAAAGAATTTAAATGGGAAAGATCTCTGGCAGTGAAGTCTTCAAAACATGATTCAAGTGATGAAGAGTGATGTTTCCTATCTAGCAAATAAAATTTTTTAAGCAATAAAAGGTGTGGACAGTTCCAAAGAAAAAAAAAGTAGTAATACCAAGGAAAGAAAGATTGAGGTATGTTGAAACTATGGAAGTTCCAAACATTTTATTAAGGATTGTCCAATGCATAAATTGGATCATCAGGATTATTTTAAGACAGAAGGTGACAGAGGTAAGAACAGGGACCAAATCCTTATAAAATCAGAAATACAGGCAACAGTTGATTATGCAGTTAGGCAGGCTCTAGCAATTTTAGGAAATTCCACTAGTAAATCTGAGAAAGAGGAAAAATAGGCAGGTGCTTCCATGCTGGCTATAGAGTATGAGAAACTGAACTTTGATTCCTTAGTTGCCTTTATGGTAAACACTGAAGATGAAGAAGAAAATGAGGTAGCACTTTTTAACCATAAAGAAAATTTGGACAAATATTTTAATAGAATGATAAAAAGGCTTGAAAAAATGTTGATTGACTCTATGTGTGAAATGATTAAAAAAAACCTTGCTCCAAAAGAAAAGGTGGAAATTCAGGAGCTTGAGTTAATTTCTCTAAATCTCCAAATATCTGAAACTGAAGAACAAGTTACTAAGTTAAATTTTGAAAACTCTAGTTTAGTTAACAAACTGGAGAAAGTAAATAGTGCTTATGATAAGCAGAAAAATGATGCTCTAGAAGGAAAGATAGAAGATTAGGAGCTAGAATTGATAGCTTTGACTCTCTAGATATCTGAACTGAGCAATAGGTATCTAAGCTTAAACTTGAAAATCTAAGCATGGTGAGTAAACTAGAGAAAGTAGATGCTTCAGAGAATAAAGGGAAGAAAGCAGCATCAAAATTTCAATTTGATCTTGAAGAAAAATTAGAGGATTCCCAAAAGAATCTTATGTCTGCTCTACAGATGATTTAGGAGTTGGAGGGGACCTGGTCCGTCTGAGAGAAGAATTAAAAAAAATCCCTATAATGGACTACATCCTCTCAGATCCTTTTTAACCCAACCAATGAATGTGAAAATAATGGGAAATAACTTAGTTATCAAAAAGAAACCCAAGTTCGTGTGTCTCAAGGGAAGACTATTCCTGATATAAAGAATAAGGTCTACAATCCTTTATGTACTCATTATGGATGAGATGGACATCTGAAGGAACACTATCAAAGTTAGAATAGATCAATACTGTTCAATAATAGATATATCCAAAAAGAGAACTCCTATCTAAAGAATTTCATGTTATTGAAAAGTATGAAGAAAAAATCTCTACCTAGATGGACCAAGAAGAATTTGATCACTCCATTGTCCTACTACTGGGAACTCAGACTCAAGTGGGTTCCCAAATCTAACAAGTTATCATGGTCCTAGGTATGAGAGAAAGAGAATTATGGTCATAAGTGATCACAAAGCCTAATCTGATTGTATTCTCTCTCTCAAGACACTTTAAGATGTAAGTGTCTTAGGTGAAATAATTAATTTCAAAGAATCTGTTACATGGTAGAATATAGCTATAAATCTCCACAATAAGAAGGAAAATTATGTGAGTTAAAGAAATAGAGGGATGTTGCTGAAGATAAAGAGGCAAAAGATTAAAGCAAGATTGATCTCATCAAACTGACCTATCTTAAGACTCAGTGTTTCCACTGAATTGGATTTGCTTAGGAGACTGGTATCCTTGGTAAAATATGTGCATCTGAGTCTAACTCAGTGCTATACCTTTGAAGGTATGCACCCATAGGAACAACTTAGGAAGTGAATAAATATGACAAAGAAAAAACTTAAAGATTTACTCAAAGGA
Source organism: Capsicum annuum (assembly GCF_002878395.1). Classification (NCBI taxonomy): domain Eukaryota; kingdom Viridiplantae; phylum Streptophyta; class Magnoliopsida; order Solanales; family Solanaceae; genus Capsicum; species Capsicum annuum. The sequence continues at coordinate 35,198,584 of NC_061117.1, forward strand.
GTGAGACCTGGTCCCATCTCTCAGGTTAGAGCCTGTATAGGATGCTCTAATAATAATCATAAAATGTTGTCAAAATAGGCCATGTGTAATTCCTCCTCTGCAAAAGTAGTCAGTTTCTTTTTACAAAAACTAGGGTCACACTTAGTAAGTTCAGACCATTATCAAGAGTCTCCAACCAGAAACTGAGCTAACTTTAACTATTAAGACATCATTACAAAATTTAGAACCTCTAAACGAGTTAGTTCCAGTTGAACCTTCCTCAACCCTAGAAATTTGTGCTCATCCAATCATAATAGAGGGTTCCAATAGAGATTTTGGGTTGCCAATACAACAAGAATTTTCTTAAACTAAAATTTCCCACTCCTCAAAAGACTTAAAAGTACATAAAAATTCTCTAATCCTTGAGTTGTCTGAAGAACTCAAAAGGGTTAATACTTCTAAAAGTTTTCAAGAATAAGGATCTCCTACACCCTCAAACTCAGACCTTATCTTTGCTCAACTATTTATGAAGAAATATTGGTGAGGAGGGCTAATCTTTCTTCACATAAGAATTGGGTAGCTAAAAACCTACTCCTTCTTACATATGACACCAAAGAAAGCTCAGTTGATAGGGTAGAATAGGAAGTAGCTGTTAATGATGAAATAAATAGGGGTAAAGATATATTGTTACTATCAATTAAGGATGTGGAGGTTGAGGATGAAATACTCGTGATATAGACTATGAAAAAGTAGAGGCAAGAAAACTATGGTGAACTCTGAGGTAAAAATGGTAAAATCTTAGTCTACCACCAAATATAGAAGTTCCAGAAAATCTGCTTTAGTTAAAAAAGAATATGTTACAATAGATATTTTTTAGAAAAGAAAGAAAAAAAGTTCATGTTACTGAGAGGACCAGGTCCTCTAAATAATAGTTTGATATCCATGCAGGAATCAGGCCAAAATACATAGCTGTCAAGAAAAGAAAAGACTCTGAGGGACCTGTTACCAAGAAGAGAACAAATGTGGTTGGAAAATGAGTCGTAGTCCCAAGAAAATAAGAAAATGCAAAACTCCAAGCAAGAATGGAGATGCTACTTAAGTTCTTTACCAAATCCAATGTCAGTTCCACTCTTTGTATCATGTGACTTTTTAAGATAGTTATTATTATAAGGATTATTTTAGCTTGCTAAACTTGTAATAACTATTATAAATAGATGAATCTTATTCTGTGTGTTACACTTTTTTCTTTTGCAGGCTGTTCTTCTTGTTAGTGTTGCCCCAGTGGCCATGAGTTAACTGATTTATGCTTAATTTACTCTTGGTTTACTGTACTTAATTTTTAATAATGCCAAAAGAGGGGATACTGAGTAACATATAATAGGGGATCAGATGAATGTGAATACCACGATGACAGAAGGAAGAGTTGTGCTAATTAGATGATTGGAGAGAGTAATGATGGAAGTGCATGATGACAAGGGGAAGAAATTTGAGGTTTTTCCTACAAATGACAATAAAGGACCAATTCCCTGTGTTGCATGATGGAGGAAGAAGTATGATAATAGGTGAAACACTCATCTTCAGGTGGTAATCACTCTAATTAAATATGATAAATGTGCATTGTTTCTTAGATTGTACAATTTGGTTTTTCATCATCAAAAAGCTAGAAGTGCAAGGTATAGTATAGCTATCACGCGCCTTCTGCACAATTTTGTTATATTGTGTAACAAACTTGCATGTGTTATTTTGTTCTATGTTGTACTAGTTTGGATATCTGGTCCAATGATCTATTTTGTTCTATGTTGTACTAGTTTGGATATCTGGTCCAGTGATCTTTCAATCTCTAATGATCACCTAAATATACAAGGAAAGAGATTCCACTTAATCAAGTGGGTTTTTTGCATAATTCTAAAGAGTGAAAAGAGGTAGCAAAAACTCTATTTTCAAGACTACTCAAGCATTGCCTATGTTATTATTCTTGTAGTATGCTTAAAGAGTGAGTGAGTGTTCATGAGATTTGATTTGTAACTAAGCTACTCATATTATAAGAGTAGTGTCTTTCTTGTGAGAGAGAGCTGCTTAGGTAGAGTTACCTAAGCAATAGACTGATTAGAGTTAATCAATGTAAAAAGGGTTATTGGTAGAGTTACCAAGATAAGATGGTAGTATATTTGCTGCTAGCGAAAGTATCTTAGAGGCAGGTTAAAATCTAGCCTATATTAAAGTGTATTTCTTTGGTTCTTTTGATGGGTAAGTTATGGTTTTTCCCATCTTGTGCTTCAACATACAAATCTTATGTCTTACTCATCCTACAATGTCTCTTACTTCCTAGTTATTTTTGTGTTTTTTGTTTGTGATTAAATGTAAGGGACCTGGTCCCTCACTGTGTAGTGAAACTCCCAAAGGTTTCAACACCATAGGTGGATGTTTAGGATGGCAGAGCTACATAGCCCATTTTAAGGTTTTAAATGCATGCTAAACCTTGTTTCCTATCCCAGAATGGTATATAAAAATATATATATGTATTTATGTGATTGCATATTGTTATTTGATTTGGTTCTGAATGATGGCATTATTTTATATTTATCCTTGAGTTACATACTAGAATTCAATCTGCTAACCATCTTCGGGTATTGTATAACCACACAATGTACGAACCAGCCATACTACCATTCTTCCTACTTTGTGACTTGGATTCGGGGACATCTTTGAGTTAGATTGAAGTGGTGAACTTTCATACTCCGAAAGACTCTATTTCATGCTATGGACTTCTTTTTATTGTTGTTATTTCCTTAGTTTTTGCTATGGTCAGTGATATGTCTCTATTGGATGTTCTTTGATTTTGGTTAGAGGCTTTGTCAGACAACTATGGGCGTGGGAGGTGTCGGTATTAGTGTTAGCCTTGGTATTGGCATTGGCATTAGGATTGGTATTGGTTGGATGTTTGGTTGTTATTCTTTGGTAACGATTTTAAAATTCATTTATTGTCTTTAAATTATAATTATTTTATCTTGTTATATGTTTAAAATTAATTTGGCATAGGGTGTAGGGCAATTAATAGTTTGGTATTGGGGATGGTCTCTAGTCCTAGTTGGACTTGAGATACCAACATGACTAGGCCCTAGTTTGAGTCATGTTAGATTGGTATCAAAGCTCTAGGTTCATGGCCAATTAGGAATCCAAAATGACGTGTCAAGTAGAGTCTCTTTTAAGGGTGTGCAGAATGCCACACTTATAAGGGAGAGGCTACAAGGCATTTAGGAATGTTTCTCTTTCTTGTGTTCTATTTTTGGGATGTAGAGTCTAAGGTCTTGAATTCTCCTCTAATTCCCATTTGTTTGCTTTTCAGATCATGCCTTCCAGATGATCTAAAACATACAAAAACTCCTTTGTCCCACTCGAGGACAGTATTGATGGGCCACATTTTACTTATAGGGTCTATACTCGATCTAGGATTCCAATTCCTGATTACCCTCCTAGAGTTCCACCGGTCCCCTCCAGTCCTTATCAAGCTCCTCAGAATGATGTGATGAATACTGAGTTTCATCCATCTATTCATATATTGATACAGTTGGTAGATTCTAAGGCTGAGCATGATGCTTCTGTTACTCCATCTTTTGAGGCCACAAGTGTTGGACAGTTTATAAGGTTTAATCCCCCAACCATTACTGGTGTTAGGGTCAAGTTTTTTTAGGTGACATGGAGAAGATCTTCCTGTTATTCATACCACTAATGTAGAAGGCATGGAGATTTTTGCCTACCAGCTGAAAGATGAGGCGTACCACTCAATCAAGGGGCAATGATGCTGAGTCAACTCTATGGGATAATTTTTCTAATAATTTCTTGGACTGCTTCTTTCCTTAAGAATTGAAGGAGGCAAAGTCAGAAGAGGTTCTTAGTCAGAAGCAAAGCAAAATGTCAGTCAAGAAGTATGCCTCAAGTTTCATAGCTATCTCGGTATGCTTCAGAGTTGGTTTCTAGCGTGAAAGTAGAATAAGGAAGTTTTCTTTCGAGTTATCCCGAGACTTTATTTTTTAGAGTAAGGCTGCCTTGTTAAACAAGGACATGGATATCTCTAGGTTGGTTGTGTACATGCAATAGTTAAAAGGAGATAGGAAGAAGCAGGTGGAGATAAGAAAGAGGCGGAGCAAGAAGTTTAGATTTTTTGAGTTGGGTGGTGGCTAACAGTAGAGTGGTAGGGATAGTGAAAAGTTGCCTAAAAAGAAATGGGGCAATTCTAAGTCTTACTCGGCGGCTATTGCTCCCTACCCAAATTCATTTAGTGATAAGCATTTCCAAGTTAGCAAAAATTATAGGGCATAGGGTTCCCAATCTTAGACTAGTGGGGCCTAGTCAACTCTATTATATCCTCCCTGCAGATTTTATTGTAGATTGCATTGGGGTTACTTTGATGAAGAAAAGGAAAAGTGCTTCAATTGTGGTCAGCCAGGGCACATGATTGGAAAATGTCCAGTGGCTAAGGTTGCTTCTGGGGAAAACAAAGTTCTCATTGCCTCTTCTTCAGTCCCGTCACCAAAGGGTGCACAATCTATCTCTAAAACTGGTCAAAACTATCTCTATCCTATCACTACTCGTCAGTAGTTCGAGGCATCTCCTAATGTCATTACTAGTATGTTGAAACTCTTTCTATGTGATGTGAACTATTTACTTAATCTAGCGTTCACTCTTTATTATGTGACCCCATTTATAGTTGTGCATTTTGGTTTTGGTCCCAAGTGTATTTTGGACCCTTTTTTTGTTCCTACCCCAGTGAGTGACTCTGTGGTGGCTAGAAGAGTTTAAAAGGGTTGTGTGGTATCTGTGGGTAGTGAGGAGACTTTGGTGGATGTAGTTCAATTAGACTTGTTTGATTTTAATGTCATATTGGGGATGGATTTCTTGTACTAGTGCTATGCTTTTGTATAGTGTCAAACTCGTAAAGGTCATTTTTAAATTCCTTAATGAGCCAGTTGATAAATGGGAGGGTGGTTCCTTATCTCCTAAGAGAAGGTCCATATCTTTCTTAGATCTCAGAGGTTTATTTCCAAGGGGTGTCTCTATCATCTAGTCCAGGTTAAAGATTCTAACTTAAAGAGTCCTTCTTTACATTTTGTCCCGGTGATGAATGAATTTCCTGAGGTCTTCCCTGATGAACTTCATGGTTTCCCTCCTGATAGGGATATCAGTTTTAGGATTGACCTTATTCGCTACACTCATCCAATCTCTATTCCCCCTTATAGAATGGCTCTGGATGAGTTAAAGGATCTTAAGGAACACCTAAAGGATATTTTAGATAAGGGTTTTATTCTTCCTAGTATGTCTTCGTGGGGTGCACTAGTATTGTTTATGCATAATAAGGATGGTTTCCTATGTATGTGTATTGATTACCAAAAGCTGAATAAGGTGACGGTAAAGAATAAGTACCCTCTTTCAAGAATAGATGATTTGTTTGATCAGTTTTAGGGTGCTAAATTTTTCTCCAAGATCACTTTTAATTTGGATATCATCACTAAATATTAGGGAGATAGATATCCCTAATACTTCCTTTCATACCCGATATGGTCATTTTGAGTTCCTGGTTATGTCTTTTGGGTTGACCGATTCCCCAACGGAATTTATGGACTTGATGAGTAGAGTTTTTCATCAGTTTACGGATTTGTTCATAATTATGTTCATAGACGATATTTTGGTGTATTCTAAGAGTGAGGTTGATCATGTCGATCACCTCCGTATAGTATTGTAAACTCTAAAAGATCAACAGTTGTATGCCAAATTTTCAAAATGTGAGTTCCGGTTGAACGATGTCACTTTTCTGGGTCATGTCATTTCTAGTGAAGGGATTATGGTGGATTCGCAGAAAGTTGCAGTGGTTAAGAAGTGGCATAGATTCTAATCGATATTCGGAGCTTCTTGGGTTTAGCTGGTTACTACAAGAGATATTTGGAGTTTTCAACTATAGCTGCCCTGTTAACTAAGTTAACTTAGAAGAAGATAAAGTTCTTATGGTCTGATACTTGTGAGGGTAGTTTTGAGAAGTTGAAGGTTAATCTGAAATTGGCTCCGATGTTGACTTGGCTTGAAGGTATTAATGGTTTTTTGGTCTACTTTGATGCATCCTGTGTGGGGCTTAGTTTCATTTTGATGCAACACAGTAAGGTGATAGCTTATGCGTCTAGACAGTTGAAGGTGCATGAGAAGAATTATCTGAATCATGACTTAGAGTTGTTGGCCATTGTGTTTACGTTGAAAATTTGGCATCACTACTTATGTATGGAGTGGATATTAATATCTTTTCAGATCATAAAAGCCTATTTATGTGTTCACTCAGAAAGAGCTTAACCTCAGGAAAAAAAGATGGCTTGAGCTGCTCAAGGATTACAACATGAGTCTTCACTATCATCTAGGTAAAGCTATCAAAGTTGGTGATGCTCTTAGCAAGTTATCTATGGGAGTCTAACTCATATGGATGAGGGAAAGCGAGAATTGGTGAAAGACGTTCACCATTTGGATAACTTTGGAGTTCGCCTCTTGGACTCTAAGTATAGTGGTGTGTTTTTTCAGGAGGTGGCGAAGTCATCCTTGGGAGCTGAGATGAAAGAAAAGCAGGTGTTAGATTGTAAGAACCCATAAAAACGTTGCATTCATATTCAGCTCATTTGACTCTTTGAAGCGACATATAAGGTCCAACACTTAGAAAATTTTAGTTAAGAAATTTTAGTTAAGTGTTCAACACTTAGTCTCATTTTAGACCTCCGATCTTCAGGGATTTATTTGACGACCTTCCCGAACTCCGTTTTCCAATTTTCAAGTTGCGTTGTGATAGGGCAAGGTCATAGTACATCCCGGGTGAGTTTCAAAATTTTTGGACTAGCGTAAGTACCCGTTTGGGTGCCCAAACCAGTAGCTCAGGGTGATAAGCTCACGTCGCCCCAGCTAGAGCACCACTCTAAGCAAGGCGTCGCCCTGGCTAGAGCAGGGGAAAAGATGGGTGTCGCCTTGCAACTCTGGTGGGTGTACAATTTTTCAGCATTCCACCTCCGTGTTTTTAAGGGAATTTTGGTCCTTTTTCACCCATATATAAACCCTAAAATACGTGATTAAAGCTCATAAACACCAAAATATACTTGTTTTCATCAAATTCTCTCAAGAACAAGAGCTAGGGTTTCAATTTGAAGACCTAAATCCAAGAGCTTTCACCATTAACTTTCACGGATATTTCAATTAAGGTATGCGTAGTGTTCATCCATAGATTCCTTTCATTCTTGGAGTCCAAGAATCATGTTTTAAATAATCTATTGTGATTTTCTTGCCGTGATTTGATCATGTTCATGTTGATAGTTGTTATTTATGTTTCAAGATGGTGTTTTGATGACTTTTCACGAAGTATGTGAGTTGTTGATTGAAAACCTATGAATTTGGGTAGTTTTAGATTGTTAAATTAATGATTTCACCTATGCCATAAAGTGTGCAAGTAAGGTGTTTGATAAAATGCCTAGAATGATAAAAATCATGTTCCTTATTACTCAATAGTACCTAAACAAGTCCATGCTACCCTTATGATTCAACACAATTTCCATGTTATTGTTGTGTGTTGATTGTTGTGTTATGCAATGTTCATGATATTGAAATCATGCAAGTATGTACATTTTATATGCATTATCTTCAATGATCAAGACTATGATAACCATGTGAAGCATGAAATCCCTTATTTATGGCATTATGAATTATGAACTCTATTCTTATGATCAAGAAGTATTATGGATTATTACTGATGGACATGTATTCAAGAAAGTCATGTTGAGTCAGTTTTCTTCCATCGAGTCCTGGGGGTACTTATACCCAAAAAATATAGCTGTGTGCCTAGATCCAAGTTATGTTTTCACGATACTCTTAGTCGAGCCATATTCCATAGAATTCAGTCAGTCATGTGACTCAAGAAAATCTCAGAAATCTCATGAACTCAGTACTGAGTAGAATTAGTAATTTCGTGAACTCAACCAATTATCAGATATCAATAGTATTCCGTCAGTCGATGAAATTCAGTAAACTAACTCCATGTACAGTCAGTCAATCATGTTCAGTCTCTTTAGATGGGAGTAAAAATTAGCACCAAGTGAACCCAAGGATGGGAACACACACTATCAGATAAGGGTGTAATTCTTAGAAGTCATCCTTATGTTCCAGAACTATGTAGCCAGCATAGGTTGAGTTATCAAAATTGTCAGATGAGGGTCGATAAGGTGGATAAGCACTGTCATATGAGGGCCCCACCATTCCCTTTTGAGGATACTGTCAGATGAGGGTTACCCACAGTTTTCCATACCAGTGGCGTGGTATTGACACCCTTCCAATTAGGGCACAGATTGGACCCCAGATCAGCTATTATTGTGCATTTTGGGTATGTTGAATAAATAAATATTCCCACAGTTTCAGTCTCAGTCTCAGTAAAAGAACTCAGCTAGTTCTTCAGATTCATATTACCAGGACTGTCAGACACAGTCAACTCAGTTACTGTACGTAACTCAGATAGTTCTATTAGATCTAGGACTGTCAGACACAGTCACTCATGTTATCTGTTATATCAGTTATCAGAATTCATTATCAGTTATGTTAGATATCGGTAAACTCATGTCATCAGTGAATAGATTCGGTTATCATGTCATCACAATTCCAGTTACTACATATTCATGCATGTACTCTGACATTCATATTAGTAAATCAGTTATTATTATTCATATATATAAACCCCATGTATTCAGCCTATCTCACTTGTATACTCAGTATATTCCAAAGTACTGACTCATTTGCGCTATGGTGATTTCTTTTTATGTTACACCATTAGTTCAGAGACAAGACTTCCAGATCAGTAGTAGCAGTAGCATTCCAGTACTTAGAGTTTAGCAGTGAGTCCTCATCCTTCCAGGATATGATTATTTCTTCACTATCTTTCGATTTCTTATCAGTAGGAGTTAGTTAGGGACATGTCCCATCAATTTCTTATTCTAATTATTCTTAGAGGCTTTCAGAAGACTACAGTATTTTCATGTGTTTCAGACTTTAGTATTTCAGTTTTATTTTGGTATTGTGATACCACTCTATGTCAAATGTTATTGTTATCCAATTATGTTTAGTATTGAACCTTATGGCCTTTCAGTGCATGTTTCTACAATATTATGTCATATTATGCCGTGTACAGGTATAGATATCAGTCATGGGTTACTTGTGGTCTTTCGATGTCATGAGCATCGTGTAGCATTTCGATTTAGATAATCATTATGTTACAAACTTCGTATCAGAGCATAAGGTTCAATAGAGTCCTAGAAAGTCTGAAAGTTGTATCTAGTAGAGTCTTGTACATGGGTGTGTTGCGCGCTACATTTAAGTGCAAGAGGCTATGAGATGTTTTAAGAAATAGTTTTCCATCCTTCCGTATTCATGTCGTTCCTATGAGCATAATCACAAGTTAATCTCTTAGTCTAATTTGTTTCTCCTCTTGATTTCAGAACATGCCTGCAAAGAGAAGAAACCATCCAGCTCCTCAGCCCGAAGAACCTTTGGGCGATCATGTTTCTTATACGGAATTTAGAACCATATTTACCACTCTTGCTCAGTCAGTAGCTGCCCATAATGAGCGGCTAATAGTTATTCCGGCCAACCCAGTGTCCAACTCAGCCACAGCTAGGATTAGGGACTTCACCTAGATGAATCCTCCAATATTCCTCGATTCTGAGGTAGATAAAGACCCTCGGGAATTCATTGATCAGGTTCAGAAGGTGACAGATATTTGGGGGTGAATACTGTTCAGAGTGATGAGTTAGCTGCATACCAGTTGCAAGATGTGGCTCATACTTGGTACAAGCAGTGAAAGTCCAAAATGGTAGATAATGCAGGTCATGTAGAGTGGGAGGAGTTTGTCACAAATTTCTTAGACAAAATTCTTTCCCCAAGAGCTAAGGGAGGCAAAGGTTCTAGAGTTCATTAACCTCAAGTAAGGAAATATGATAGTGAAAGAGTATTCTCTCAGGTTTACTCAATTAGCCAGATATGCCCCTTATGTGGTTGCAGACAACAGAGCTAAGATAAGCAAGTTTACTTCAGGGATGAATGATAGTGTGTTTAATGAGTGCAGATTATCCATGCTAAATAGTGACATAACTTTAGCTCGACTCATGATTCATTCTCAGCAGATAGAGGAGCAAAAAATTAAGCAAAATAAGAAAGCTAGGATAGGTAGCTTCAATTTTAGATTGCCTAAATTAGAAGAAGGAAATTGTTCCCAGTTTCATCCTAAGTCATCAGTTCTAACTCCTTATACAGCCAGTGCTCTAGTTCCTAAGTTCGGAGAGGGAAACAAAGATAGAGCACCAGGTTTTAAGTCCTAGGGTAGTGTCAGCAATGCCCAAACTAATCCCCTATGTCAGACTTGTAGTAAAAACCACAAGGGTACTTGTAGAGCTAGTAGTGATGTCTGTTTTAGTTATGGCAAGCCAAGCCACAGAGTTAGAGATTTTCCCCAGTTGGGTTATCAGGGTCAGGAAAACCATTCCACTACTCAGTCCGGTCACCCGAACCAATAGGGTGCCACTTTCAGTGCTGCTAGTGGGCAATGCCCAAATTATCTCTATGCTCTTCAGACCTAATAAGATTTGGAAAATTCTCCTGATATCGTTACTGGTATGTTACAGATCTTTCATGTTCATGTTTACGCTTTGCTAGATCCTGGTGAAACCTTGTCTTTTGTTACTCCTTATATAGCATGCGATTTCGGAGTCAGTCTCGAAATTCTAGCAAAGCCTTTTTTACTATCTACCCCAGTGGTTAAAACCATCATAGCTCAGTGAGTATACAGGAACTACCCAGTTATAATATTCCAGAAAGTCACGTCAGTAGATTTAGTCGAGTTAGATATGACAGGTTTTAATGTTATTCTCGGCATGGATTGGATTTATTCCTGCTATGCCATAGTTGAATGTAGAAACAGAATAGTTTAGTTTCAGTTTCCGAATGAACCCATCTTAGAGTGGAAGGGTAGTACTTCATCTTTCAGGAGTCAGCTTATTTCCTACCTTCAAGCAAGGAAAATGATATCTAAGGGATGTGTTTACCATCTCGTTCACGTTAAGGACTCTGGTTCCAAATCTCCCGATCTTGAATTAATTCCAGTTGTTAATGAATATTCAGAGGTCTTTCCCAAAGATCTTCCAGGCATTTCTCTCGAAAGGGAAATAGAATTCGGTATTGATCTCCTTCCAGATACTCAGCCTATTCTATTCCACCATACAAGATGGCACTATCAGAACTCTAGGAACTGAAAGAACAGTTGAAAGATCTCTTAGATAAGGGATTCATCAGAACCAGCATTTCCCCGTGGGGTGCACAAGCCTTATTCGTACACTAGAAAGACGGTTCTCTCAGGATGTGTATAGATTACCGTCAGCTCAATAAAGTCATGTTCAAGAAATGGTATCCACTTCTAAGAATAGGTGACCTATTTGACCAACTTCAGGGTTCCAGTTATTTCTCTAAGGTAGACCTCATATCAGGTTATCATCAGCTCAGAGTTAGAGAATATGACATTTTGAAGACAGTTTTTCTTACTCGATATGGTTACTTCAAATTTCTAGTCATGTTCTTTGGACTTATCAATGCCCTAGCATCTTTCATGGACTTGATGAACCAAGTGTTCAAGAAATACTTTGACATGTTTGTGATAGTTTTTATAGATGACATCCTTGTTTTCTTCCGTATTAAGCAAGACCATTCAGACTATCTCAGAATTGTTCTTTAGACTCTCAAAGATCATTAGTTATTTTCCAAATTCAGTAAGTGCAAATTTTGGCTAAGGTCAGTAGCATTCCTTATTCATATCATTTCCAGTGATGTCATTAGAGTAGATCCTCAGAAGACCAAAATGGTAAGAAACTATCCACGCCTCGTATCTCCATCAGATATCAGGAGTTTCTTGGGTTTGGCTGGCTATTACAAATGGTTTGTTGAGGGATTTTCTTTTATTGCATCCCCTATGTCCAGATTGACTTAGAAGAAGGTCAAGTTTCAGTGGTCAGATTCTTGTGAGAAGAGTTTTTAGGAATTGAATACTCGACTCACCTCAGCTCTAGTTCTAGCTCTTCCAAATAGTTCTAATTGGTTTGTAGTATATTGTGATGCATCCAGAGTGGTTTTAGGTTCTATCCTCATGCAGCATGGTAAGGTCAGAGCCTATGCCTCCAGACAGTAAAAGCCTCATGAGAAGAATTATCCTACTCAGGATCTTAAGTTAGAAGCCATAGTATTTACCTTGAAGATTTGGAGGCATTACCTCTACGGAGTTCATGTAGATGTCTTCACAGATCATAAGAGCCTCTAGTATGTCTTTTCTTAGAAAGATCTGAATCATTATCAGAGAAGATGGTTAGAGCTCTTGAAAGATTATGACATGAGTGTCCTTTACCATCTGGGAAAGGCCAACGTTATGGCCGACGCTCTCAGTAGACTCTTCATGGGTAGTGTTGCTTATGGTAAAGATAGCAAGATAAATATAGCTCAGGAAATCCATCAGCTTGCCAGAATAGGCGTTCGCTTAGTCGACTCTTCAGAGGGTGGTGTGTGTGTTCAGAGTAGTTCAGAATCATCTCTAGTTTCTGAGGTGAAAGAAAAGCCAGATAGGGATCCTAGCCTAGTCAAGCTAAAAAAGTCAGTCAGAGACCAGAAAGTAGAGGTTTTCTCCTAAGACGGAGATGGTGTTCTTCGTTTCCAGAATCATCTGTATGTTCCAAGTGTAGATGACTTGAGATGGTAAATTCTTGCAGAAGTGCATGGTGCGTGACTTATGGGAGATCTATTGGTGGAGTGGGATGAAGGGAGATGTTGCAAAGTTTGTGTCTAAGTGCTCTACATATCAACAGGTTAAGATAGAGCATCAGAAACCTAGTAGTTCCATGCAGGAGTTCACCATTCCTACTTGGAAGTGGGAAGAAGTGAAGATAGACTTCGTGATGGGTTTGCCTCAAACTCATTATCAGCATGATTCAGTTTGGATCATTGTAGACAGAATGACCAACTCAGCTTATTTCCTTCCAGTTCACACCTCTTATTCAGCCAAGGATTATATTAAACTCTATATCAAGGAGTTGGTCAGATTACATGGTGTTCCATTATCTATCATCTCAGACAGAGGTACCCAGTTCACCTCTCACTTTTGGAAAGCATTCCAAAAGGGTCTTCGTACCCAAATTCATCTCAGTACAGCCTTTCATCCTCAGACAGATGGTCATGCAAAAAGGACCTTTTAGACTCTTAAAGATATGCTAAGGCTGTATGCAGATGATTTCAAGGATAGTTGGGATGACCACTTGCCTTTGATTGAGTTTGCATACAACAATAGCTATCATTCCAGTATCTAGATGGCTCCATTTTAAGCTTTCTATGGTAAGAGATATAGATCTCTAATCGGTTGGTTCAAAGTTAGTGAGGCCTCAGTCATAGGGCCTGACTTAGTATTTCATGCCTTAGAGAAAGTCAAGCTGATCAGATAAAGACTCTGGGCTTCTTAGAGCCAATAGAAGTGTTATGCACATGTATGTCGAAAGGATCTTGAGTTCGAGATTGATGATCATGTCTATGTAAAGATATATCCCATGAAGGGAGTCAATCAGTTTGGAAAGAAGGGAAAGCTCAGTCCCCGATATGTCGGTTCCTTCAAGATTCTCAGTCGATTAGGCAAGGTAGCTTATGATCTTGAATTATCTCCAGATCTAGCCTCATTTCATCCCATCTTTCATGTCTCTTTGCTCAAGAAGTGTATTGGTGACCCATCAGTTGTAGTCCCTATTTAGAGCATCGATGTTCTGAACAGTCTTTCCTATAAGAAAATTTTGGTTGAAATTCTAGACTATCAGACTCGTAGACTGAGGAACAAAGAAGTCCCTCTAGTCAAAGTTATCTGGTGAAATCAATCCGTTGAGGAATCTATTTGGGAAGGAGAAGCAGACATGTGTACCAAGTATCCTCACCTCTTCTCCTCCAATTCAGATTAAGCTTAAGGTAATAGTTCTCCTTAAGCTTATTTAGCTTCACGTTCAGTATTCAATACAACTTGTTATTCAGTTTCATGCTCATGTTTTATCAAAAATTTGGTGTCAAGTACCATTGCATATTCAGTCATGAATACATGTATCAGTCCAGTATATAATTATGCGTCAGACATGCATTCTCATTGTGAGAACTTTAGTTATCAAAAACCTCAGCCATTCATTCATGAATCAGTTATACATACATCAGATATGCATGTCCTGCATGATAAATTCAGTTTATCAGTCATGACAGTCATGAGATCATGTTTCAGTCATTTATGTCCAGGCTATGTTTAGCTTATTGTTTCCCCTCTCAGTCAGTCTCATTTGAGGATAAATTTTCTCAAGGGAGATATATTGTATGACCCTGTAAAAATGTTGTGTTCATATTCAGCTCGTTTGACTCATTGAAGTTTAATATAAGGTCCAATACTTAGAAAATTTTAGCTAAGTTTTCAACACTTAGTATTATTTTAAACCTCCAAACTTTGGGGATTTATTTGACGACCTTACCAGCCTCTGTTTTCTAATTTTCAAGTTGTGTTGTGATGGGAAAACATCGTAGGACATCCCGGGTAAGTTTTGGAATTTTTAGAGTAGCGTAAGGGCATGTTTGGGTGCCAAAACCAGTAGCTCAGGGATATAACCCTTCTCGCCCCAGCTAGAGCACTGCTCTAAGTAAGGCGTCGCCCCAGCTAGAGCACTGCTCTAAGTAAGGCGTCATCCTGTCTAGAGTGGGGGACTAGCTGGGCATTGCCCTGCAACTCCAGTGGGTGCCCAGTTTTTCAGCATTCTACCTCCGTATTTTTAAGGGCATTTTGGTCCTTTTTCAACCATATATAAACCCCAAAACACGTGATTAAAGCTCATAAACACCAATTTTTTCTACGTAAGGTATGATCTTGTTTGTAAAACATAAAAAATCAAAGTATTTTAGCCTCTGTCATATTTCATAAACCAATCCCAAAAAGGGTTGATTAGAAAATTATGATAACTCATTGATTCATCTAGTATCTAAATATATGATTCATTTCTAAGTTTACTAGATCAAAAATTTATAACATTCAAAAATGTATAGACCCAATGTCACATTCAGTAAAGATTTATGATACGTGTATAGGATGTACTCAATGTGTCCTAGCCTTCCCCACCGATGTATTAAAAATGATACCTTAGGAACAAGAGCAAGGGTTTCAACCACAGTATGGGTCTAGCTTTCACCATACAAGTTTGTTTACTTGTTTTCATCAAATTATCTCAAGAACAAGAGCAATGGTTTCAATTTGAAGACCCAAATCAAAGAGCTTTCACCATTAACTTTCATGGATATTTCAATTAAGGTATGTGTAGAGTTCATCCACGGATTCCTTTCATTCTTGGAGTCCAGGAATCATGTTTTAAATAATCTATAGTGATTTACCTGTCGTGATTTGATCATATTCATGTTGATAGTTGTTATTTCTGTTTCATGATGGTGTTTTGATGACTTTTCACGAAGTATGTGAGTTGTCAATTGAAAACCTATGAATTTGGGTGGTTTTAGATTGTTAAATTGATGATTTCACCTATGCCATAAAGTGTGCATGTAAGGTGTTTGATAAAATTCCTAGAATGATAAGAATCATGTTTTTTATGACTTAATAGTACCTAAATGACAAGTCCATGCTACCCTTATGATCCAACACAATTTCTATATTATTGTTTTGTGTTGATTGTTGTGTTATGAAATGTTCATGATATAGAAATCATGCAAGTATGTACATGTTATATGCATTCTCTTCCATGATCAAGACTATGATAACCATGTGAAGCATGAAATCCCTTATTTATGGCATTATGAATTATGAACTATATTCTTATGATCAAGAAGTACTATAGATTATTATTGTGGACATGTATTCAAGAAAGTCAGGTTGAGTCAGTTTTCATCCATCGAGTCCTAAGGGTACTCATACCCAAAAAATATAGTTGTGTGCCTAGAGCTAAGTTATGTTTTCACAATACGCTCAATAGAGCCATATTCCATAGAATTCAGTCATTCATGTGACTCAAGAAAATCTCAGAAATCTTATGAACTTAGTACTCAGTAGAATTAGTAATTTCGTGAACTCAACCAATTATCAGATATCAATAGTATTCCGTTAGTCAATGAAATTCAGTAAACTCACTCCATGTATAGTCAGTCAATCATGTTCAGTGTCTTTAGATGGGAGTAAAAATTAGCACCAAGTGAACCCAATGATGGAAACACACACTGTCAGATAACGGTGTGATTCTTAGAAGTCATCCTTATGTTCCAGAACTATGTAGCCAGCATAGGTTGAGATATCAAAACTGTCAGATGAGGGTCGATGAGGTGGATAAGCACTGTCATATGAGGGCCCTACCATTCCCTTTTGAGGATACTGTCAGATGAGGGTTACCCACAGTTGTTCATGCTAGTGGCATGGTATTAACACCCTTCCAATCAGGGCATGTGTATTTTGGGCATGTTGGATAAATAAATATTCCCACAGTTTCAGTCTCAGTCTCTGTAAAAGAACTCAATTAGTTCTTCAGATTCAGATTACTAAGACTGTTAGACATAGTCAACTTAGTTACAGTACATAACTCAGATAGTTCCATTAGATCTAGGACTGTCATACACAGTCACTTATGTTATCTGTTATATCAGTTATCAAAATTCATTATCAGTCATGTTAAATATTGGTAAACTCATGTCATCAGTATATAGATTCAGTTATCATGTCATCACAATTCCAGTTACTACATATTCATGCATGTACTCTCACATTCATATTAGTAACTCAGTTATTATTATTCATATATATAAACCCCATGTGTTTAGCCTACCTCACTTGCATACTCAGTATATTCCAAAGTACTGATTCATTTGCGCTATGTTCAAAGAAACGACTTCCAAATCAGCAGTAGTAGTAGCATTCCAGTACTCAGAGTTTAGCAGTGAGTCCTCATCCTTTGAGTTCATGATTATTTCTTCACTATCTTTTGATTTGCTATCGATTGGAGTTAGTTGGGGACATGTCCCATCAACTCCTTATTCAGATTATTTAGATAATTCGAGGCTTTCAGACAACTACAGTACTTTCATGTGTTTCAGACTTCTGTATTTTAGTTTTGTTTTGGTATTCTGATACGACTCTATGTCAGACGTTATTGTTAGCCGGTTATGTTTAGTATTGAACCTTATGGACTTTCAGTGCATGTTTTCATAACATTATGTCATATTATGCAGTGTACAGGTATAGATATCAGTTATAGGTTAGCTTGTGGTCCTTTGGGGTCATGAGCACCATGTAGCATTCTCGTTTAGATAATTGGGGCATTACCCAGATCCTATATTGATGCAAATCAAAGGTGATACAGGTGGGCAGAAAGTAGTGGCTTTTGAGATTATTAGTGATGTTACTTTGTAGTTCTAAGGGAGATTATATGTTCCTGATATATATGAATTATGAGAGAGGATCTTGGCTGAGGCACATGAGTCACATTACGTTATTCATCCTAGTTTAATAAAATGTATCATGACCTTAAGGAGATCCATTGGTGTTATAATATAATAAGAGATGTGGCCAATTTTTTGACTCAATATCTAGTGTGCCAATATTTAAAGGTTAAGCACATGAGACTCAGAGGGCTATATCAAGATATCGAGTTGCCTGTGTAGAAGTAGGAGGTGAAAAATATAGATTTTTTAATGGTCTTCCTCATTCTTGGAATCAATTTGATTCAATTTGGGTTATCATGGATAAGATGACAAAGTCTGCTCACTTTTTGCCATTGAGAATTCATTTTTTAGCAGAGAATTATGCAAGGTTGTACATCCATGAGATTGTGAAGATATAAGGGGTACCTATCTCTATCATCTTATATTGTCATACATAGTTTTCTATTCATTTCTGTAGATTATTTTAGAAAGGTTTGGGGACTAATATGAGTCCCAATACTACTTTTCACCCGCAATTAGATGAGCAAGTGGAATAGACTATTCAAATATTAGAAGATATGCTTAGAGCTTGTACGATCGACTTTGGAGGTATTTGGGTTAAGCATTTGCCTCTTATAGAGTTTGCATGTAATAATAGCTACCACTATAGCATTAGAATGGCTTTATTTGAGGCCTTGTATGGTCGGAGATATAGGTCCCTTATTGGGTGAATTGAGGTTGTTGAGGTAGAGATGTTTGGCATGAATTCGGTTCACCAAGCCATGGGAATGGTGAAGATGATTTGGGATAGACTTAAAGCTTCCCAAAGTTGCCAAAAGTCCTATACAGACTTGAGGTATAGAAAGTTAGAGTTTAAAGTTAGGGATAAAGCATTCTCAAAGGTGTCTCCGATGAAGGACGTGATGTGATTTGGAAAGAAAAGAAAGCTTAGTCCCAGTATATTTATCTGTACTTAGTTTTGAGAAGGTTGGCAATGTTGCGTATAAGTTGGAGTTGCATTTTAGTTTGCGCTCCATTCTTTCGGTGTTCCATGTTTCTATGTTGAGAAAGTTTGTGGGTGATTCATTGCAAATTGCTCCTATCAAGGATATTAGTATTTTGTATTTCTCCTCTTATGAGGAGGTCCCTGTTCAAATTTTGGATCGGCAGGTTCATTGGTTTCGGACCAAGGACACAGTTTCAATGAATCTTCTATGGAAAAACCACAAGATCGAAGAGGCTGCTTGGGAAGCTAAAGTGGATATGAAATCCAAGTATCCATTCCTATTTCCAATTCTTGAAAATC
Organism: Capsicum annuum; assembly: GCF_002878395.1. Lineage (NCBI taxonomy): Eukaryota > Viridiplantae > Streptophyta > Magnoliopsida > Solanales > Solanaceae > Capsicum > Capsicum annuum. The sequence continues at coordinate 35,217,386 of NC_061117.1, forward strand.
ATGCTTAAGGTATGTGTTATTCTTAATGTCTTTATTTTCTACCTTTGTTAAAGGTAGATTGTGAGTTCCTTGAGAATCTACTTTGTCTTAAAGGTAAGAGTAGAGATGTTTGGGGGTTTAATCGTGGTAGTCACTGTCTTATTTCATCATTCGAGGGTGAATGATCCAAGTAGGGCAGAATTGAAACACTCTGGGTTTTGTCCCTTGAAAATTCCTGAGCTTTAAGCTTACTGTCCTAGTAATGACTCACTATGTGAGTCGTATCCTATGGGTACGGGTCAGGTGACCCTAGTCGTTAGCGTACAATGGATGGTGGTTGGGTTTTTATCTTGGTAGTGACTTGGTGGTATAAGTCATTAGGGGTGGTGATGAGTTATTAAAATAATCCTTAACCAAATTAGTAACTTAGTGACTTGACTTGTCTTTGAGTACAAGTGGCTCACTAAGAGTCATGAGGATAGGGTACAAGTAGGTTGAGTCATATGTTGACCAATGTCCAACCCCATAGGCCCGAGTGGAGATCATGTGGTCATATGATGGATAGTGTATGGGTGTCCATCTCACTGTCTTAGTTATGAATCAAGGGTTTGAGTTGTATGTTTTGGTTACAGGTCAAGGGGTCGACTCAAAACCAATGACAATTTTATTACAGCGTTTAAGTTGGGGGCATTTTGGACTTTTTCCACTTTAAGTCCATTTGATACCAGAACTTAAAACAACTTTTGGGACTACATTAACATATTACTCCCAATAAAACACTCTCAAATTCTCCCTCAAACTCTTCGTTCAAGCTAAAGCTGGTGTTTCATCAAGCTAATCAATTAAGGCTCTCAAGGGGGTTCCTCTTCGTACTTCTTGGTGTCTAAGTCATGTTACTCCTTCCTCATTGTTATTTTACAAAAAGCGTCTGTTTTCATGTATGATTTTTTTGGTATTGTTATGGTTTTAAAACAAAGGTTGGGGTTTTGAATGTTAATGGTTGAATAATGTTTCTCATGGTTTAATTATAGTTTTTTGTGTTTTTAGTATGGTTTTGAATATTATGGGATGCATGGTAGTAAAAATGGATTTTGGGGCTCTATGGATTCCCGAAATTACTTGGTCATGGTTTTGAAACTTATGTGCCCACGACCTGTTTGTGAAAATGACAATGAACATGATTCTGTCACATAGTTTGACTATTCTTTGAATCCTTGTATTGCATAATTGGTAATAAAACTTGAACTGGTTTGGCTTGATTTCAAATGGTTTTGGAATGGCCTTGGTGGTCATGGTCATGGTTTAATGGAAATGGTGGAGTCTAATTTTGGCTTATTGGTTTTATATGGCATAAGGAAATAGACTTGCAAGTTCTAATTTTGATATGATGATACCAACGGTTAATTCCTAATTAAAAAACTCCTTAGTAAAAGGTTGGGAATATGTGAGTGGTTTTAACGTGGGCTTAAAGTGGGTTGCATAGCAAATCCATGGAAGGTAGAGGTCCCGAAGGGACCGATACTGGAAACTCATGTTTGTCGATGTGAGGTTTTGTCTTCAAGACCTGTGTTCATGGTTTATACTATTGATATATTGTTGTATCTTGGTAGACATGGGGTCGAGTCATTCCCAGGTCTTCGTTATACCTATGGTTCGTGCGGCTAACATGCACCGAGGCCCTTTCAGCAGGGAGAGCTGAACCCATATAGCCTGTAGATGGATGTTTAGGATGGCAAAGCTACACAGCCTAGGTTAAGGTTTTAAATGCATACTAAACCTTATTCCCTATCCTGGCACGTTATGTATATATGTATATATTTGGCTACATATGGTTATTTGATTTGGTTTTGAATAATGGCATTATTTTATCTTTATCCCTTAGTTACATGCTAGCATTCACTCCGCAATCATCTTGGGGTGTTGTATCCCCAAGCGATACAGGAACCGGACATACTACCATTCCTCTTTCTCTGTGAGTTGGATTCAGGGACAGCTTTGAGTCAAATTAAAGTGGTAAACTTTCATACTTTGAAAAACTCCATTTCATGCTATGGACTTATTTTCATTATTGTTATTTCTTTGGTTCTAGTTATGTTCGGAGGCATGTATCGATTGGATTTTCTTTGGTTTTGGCTAGAGGATTTGTCAGTCTACTATAGGCATGGGTGGTGTTAGCAATGGTGTTGACCTTGGTATTGGTATTAATATTGGGATTGGTATTGGTTGGATGTTTGGTTGTGATTGTTTGGTTATACATCATTCAATATCTTTAAATTATGATTATTTTATCTTATTATATGTTCAAATTCATCCGACATAGGGTGTAGGGTGGTTAATGGTTGGGTATTATGGATGATCTTTGGTCCTAGTTAGACTTGAGATACGCGACATGACTAGGCCCTAGTTTGGTTCATGTCATGCCGTTGTTGCAGTTTTTGGGTTTTCTTTTTGTTTTTCTCCTTAGTTGGATATACGCTGGTGTATGCCTATCACACAGAGTGTAGGTAATCCCTTACCCTCATTGAATTTGAATCCAGACAGGATCAAACACCTAGTAGGATGATCAAGCCAAAAAGAGATAATATTCTTAAGGGGTTCGTGATGATGTTCCTCCCCTTCTCCCAAAAAAGTACAAGATATTGATGACCAGCAAACTGGGGTGCTTTTATCATAATCTACTAATAAGAGGAAGGCAACAGATGAAGCTTAGTAGATAGATAGGGAGGTAGAGCTAGCTGAGAAGAGACAAAAAGTAGATCATTGAGCAATACTCAGAGAAACTAGAACAGAGTTAGAGGTGGTCGTCCTCAAGTGATCCCATCATATCAGTATGTGCACCCACACTAGGATGATGAAGTATATATGGGATACATTGATCTAGAAGAGACTGGATCCATTATTCCTCTTGTCTTTCCCCCTAATGTCAAGTCCAATATCTCTAGCGCTATGATCTAGCTCTTAAACTTGAAAGGTGTGTTTGCAAGGTTACCTACAGATGACACAAAAATGCATCTGGAAAATTTTTCTAGATCTGCACTTCATACACTATTCCTGGGGTAGATCAAGAGGCACTTAGACTGAGATTTTTCCCCTTCTTTCTTACTAGAGAAGCATCGTTATAGAGGGGGGACTTCCAAAAGCATCTATCACTGCGTGGAGTAAGTTACGCAGCCAATTCTTGAACATGTTCTTTTCTCCATCCAGAGTGTTGAAGATCAAGAATAAGATTTATAATTTCAGGCAGCTCCATTCAAAATTTATGTACGAGGCATCATTCAGGTTCAAGAAGAAGCTTAGCATGGTGCCCAACCATTGAATTTTAGGGCTGAGCTTGTTGGAGATATTCTATCGATCCTAGACTATCAGTTATAGAGCTATGGCAGATACTATCTCTGGAGGAGCATTTATGAGATAGTGATGGTAGATAGCCTCTAGTATTATGGATCAAATCTCGCTAACTAACCAGCGGTGGCAAACTCGGTAGGTTGAGAGAGGTTCTGGTACTTATACCATTGGATCTTCTAGTGAGCAGAGAGTGGCTGAGGATGTTGTAGCTCAAAATATTTGACTATCTCAAACTGATATTGGTGAGTTGGCCAAATAATTTTCCACAATAAATTCTACAAGGGTTAATGTCTTAAGGGCATAGGGTGAAGCCTTTAGAGTTTATGAATTTGAGTTAAAAAAAGAAGGCAAGGTATTTGGATCATCATTTGGTAGGTTTTTGAGCCCAAGGGAAAGGGAACCAAGGTTAGAACTACTATGAAAGATACATAGACCATAGTAGTAAATGAGATAGTGATTGGAGGAAGAAGGAAGACAACAGAGAGAAGGTAGCTTAGTACATTCCACTTGGTAAAAGAGATGCAGAATCAAGAATCGAAGAAATGTTTACCAAACTAGTGAAGGGCGAAGAAAGTTAGGAGGCTAGACTTAAAGAGATCAAGGTTAATATTTCAGGTTTGACCCAAGAGGTTGAGTCTCATGCAACAGCTATCAAGCAGCTAGAGCATCAGTTTGGGCAGATGTCTTTCACTTTGCATAAAAAGTAGTAGAGTACCCTCTCTAGTAACACAATACAAAATCCTTTAAATATCAGTCATTATCTATATATCTAGTGGTGCTACCACTGATGATCTCCCTTTACCTACTATTGAGGAGTTGAAGATTAATAGCAATGAGAGTAGTGAGGCACCTGATGTGGAGTCTGAGAAGTTGACATAGGGTGATGATGATTTTGAGTATGATAGTGGTGAGGATTGGGTCATCGAGCCCAATGGTCATGTACACCCTTATAGTGCAAGCCCTTCCTTACCGTTAGTAGAAAAAAGGATCCTAAAGAAGTCCTCATTCCATGCTCTATTAGGCCTTTCAATGTCAAATAGGACTTATGTGACTTAGGATCAGGAGTAAATATAATGCCATTGGTTGTGTACAAGCTAATGAAGATGGGGGAATGCAAACCTACATCCATAAAACTGTTGATGGCTGACTCATCTATGAAGAAAGTGATGGGTGTTTTGTGTGACGTAGAAGTAAGGGTGGTATCCTTTATACTCCCCGCTAATTTCATGGTTCTTGATTGCGATCTTAATTTTTAAGCCCCTACTATATTGGGTAGAACCTTCCTACCCACTGGTAGGGTGTTGATTGATTGAAATTAGTGGATATTACCTTCTAACTGAATGATAAACAAGTAGTTTTTGATGTGTGTACAGTAGTGCAGCAACCAGAAAATATGCGAGTTGTGTATGTGGTAGACACTATTGATGAGAATATTTTTGCAGAGGTTAGTGTAATAGATATACTAGGTATTGAGGAGAGAATAGAGGTAACGGCCACTCAGCTACCGATTGTTGAGAGCAAGGTTACCGGGTTGCGATGTCTAAGCTACAAGCTGAGTTGCACTCATGAATATATTCTTTTGAGGATCGAGTATTGACCCACTTTAGAAGGATTGAGATTCTAGATATAGAAGACACTAGGAAGGAGGTAGTCCTACTTAGAGAAGAGGTATGCTCTATCACTGAAAGCCACATATCAGCCATTACTCCAGTTGTATCCCAGTTGTTCATCCATGACCTTCGTATGGTACCAGACACTTTGATTTTTTCATAGGGGATGATGTGATGGTCCCCATTATTCGGACCAAGAGAGGCCGAGAGGGGGACCTGTAAAATTCAGACATGCCATATGATAAGCCCTGAAAAGGACCACCCATAATTTAACAGGTACTGGATTTATTAATAGGCATAGGCGTACTGAGTTAGCTGCGGGTTCATCTTCCTATAGTGCACTACCACCACTATGGCCTCCACTAGTGGATTTCCCACATCTGGGGATGCTCATGACAGGGGTTCCTAGCGCGTCCCAGGTATATCCTTATTCCCTTTGTTTTATATTATTTTAGCACATTAGGGATAGTGCATAGTTTTAATTTGGGGTGAGATTACTATAGCCACTAGGGTTTTTGTTGTCGTGCTTCTTTTCCTGTCGGTCGTGGTATGGTTGTAGAACCGGCATGTATAGGTTAAAATTTATGTTGTATTGTGTTGTGTTTTGTGTAATTATGAGAGTTTTTAAGTATTCAGGATAGTTGTCATGTTTTTATTAAATTTTAAGAAAAATGATACCCCACCCAAATTTTGTTTAGAACTGTGTGAATGTATATATGTGTGAACATTATGGGTCTTGTTATAGTATTAATATTAGAGACATGATAATCACTTGCTAATAGTTGCATGAACTGGATAAGTAGTAGTTTTAATAGTGAATTTGTGCCATGTGTGCGTGAGATGCTACATAATTTTCTTTGTGTATTGAATTCAAAACTTGCTCGGATAGTTTGCCTAGGTTGTAGGATAGTCGTTAGGAAAGGATCATAGGCCATTTTTTATTTTAGTTTATTTTTAGCCTAAATGACTTTCCCTATATGAAATAGTATCCCTTGATCCCAATTTTGAGCCTTATAGTCTATTTTTCTTCTTTCACCATTCACTTTTCCATTTGTATTGCAATAACTTGTTTTGGCCCAATCTCCCTTGGACATTGTGTACCTCAACTCAGGCAAATTGCCTAAGTTGAGGGTGGTTATCATAGGGATGTGTAATGTAAAATGGGTATGTAGAAAGGTAAAATAAGAGAAAAAATAAATAGGGTTGGGTGTTGTAGAAAAAGAAAAAGAATAAGAAAATAGAAAGAAAAAATTGTGAAAAAGTGAAAAAGAAAGAATAAAAGACCATACCCAACCTGGATGTGCAATAAAGAAAAAAAAGGGAGAAATAAGGGTGGAATAAAAAAAAAGTTGGCTAATAAGTGAGACCCTAAAATTAGTGTAGTTCCAAGAAGGTTTAGTCACTTGATATGTCCATATGTACCATACCATCCCCCCAAGCCTACATTACAAGCTGAAAAAGTCCTATAGTGATCATAGCTTGACTGTCTGAAAACTAAGGTAAAGAAAATAAGAGCAAGCTTATGGTTTTTGATGCACGTTGATTGGAATTTCTCTTCGAAGTATGAGTGTTTCTTGATTGTCCCTGCATTGACATGCATTGAGTGGGACATCTTTGTTGTCAGGGAACATGAGTCATATTGCTAGTTGTCTACATGTTTGAGTAGTGTAACTTGTACATATGCATGGTGTTCTTTTTCTAATGTAGTGCCATACCTTGATCCCATAGTGCCACTTTGTTGTACTTCATGTTTATACACGGTTTTTAAAATTTAGATAGGAGTGGGTGTTGTGATTTGAGCTTAAAGTGTTGATTGACTACTTTGAGTAGCTTAGATTCTCCCAATTAAGCATAATATTTGTTTTATTTTGTTGAGTTTTGTTTCCTGAGGAGATACAAACGTTCAAAGTTGCGGGTGTTGATGTGATATAGAAATATAGCACTTTGATGCTTAAAAATATGAAAATATGCAAGTTTGTTAGGCTTTTTTGTAAGAGATGATGTTTTTTGTGTATCTTTTGTAGGAAACTCTATTTAAGAGGCTATGTTCATGGAAAAGATGAAAATGGAGTTTTTGGCTACTTAATTAATCAATTTTGGGTATTTGTGACACTTTTTGAATTATAAATGGCTAAAGCATATGATGAAAGTTGAAGATTTGAAGCACGGTTGCAAGTATTGGAAGGCCTGACACTTACCTATGTCTATATGTGGACCACATTTAGCACATGTGGTCTGCATAAGACTAAAGTAAGTACCGGAATTGAAGATTCAAAGAGTGAATGAGCTGAAATAAAAGTTTAGGCACTTACCTATGTCAACATATAGACCACATGTAGCACATATGTGCCTCATATGGGTAAGATAAGTGCCAGAAGTCAAAAATCCTGAGATCAGAAGCTGCATGAAATTTTTCTAACACATGTAGGTGTCTACATACGCCTAGCCTCAGGCCGCATGTGGACACACATAAGTGGTTAGTAACCCCCGTCTTATCCTTTTTTTATCCGGGCTTTGATTTTAGGGTTTTCTTATGTATTATAAATACCCCTTATATGTTTTTTAGTCGAAGCTACGCACTCTTGATACTTAAAAATATATTTTGATTCCGAGATTTAATTTTGGTCTTGGAATTCTCTTGTATTGATTTAGATTTATTAATTAAGTTAAAGTTTTGCATTTTTACTTGTGATTATTATTATTTCATCTTATGCTTTTAATCATGAATGTTGTTGATTACTTCAAAAGCATGAACGACTAAAAACCTTTAGCTAGGGTTGTGGAAACCCTAACAGATTGACAAAGTAGGGGAAGTGTTATTGTTGTTCTGAACTGATACCCATGCATGCATTGTATTATTTCACTTTAGTAGTTATCTTAGAGGTTGCAAACGTTAGGATCCCGCCTAGATTATTACTACTTACTCCCAAAGAGGAGTAGTGACTAGGAAAACATAATTACAACAGTAATTTGAAGTTTAACTGTTGATCCATTCTACTACGTATTATCTAAGTAAGATGGCTAGCTGCCATCTAATATCTAGAGACTGAAAAGGTAATAGTTAACTGAGATCAAGATAAGGGTTACTAAGGCAAAATCCTGAGACTCAAAAGGTAAAGAGTGAAATTTATCAGCTTGTCCAAAAGACTGTTGATGGTACATAACTTATCAGATTATGTATGCAAGGTATCAGTTTGGTTCAATAAAGCACGATAAGCCTACGGAGTTGAGAAGCCAAGGGAAACACAATCCTAGTGTTCACTTTTCACTGATTACAACCGAAGTTGATATTCGCCACTAGTTAAATATTGTTACTCAAAACCCCCATTAAATTTTTTAGTTCTAGCCATTGATTACAACTGCTGAGAGCCACGATTCCATGTATTCCCTTGGGATTCAAATCCAACCTTTGTTGAGTTAATAGATTTGATAGCAAACGCATAATCTTCAGAGTGAACGTGTAGATTGGGTGTGATCATTCATGCAACTTGATAATCTCTTGAGTAAAAAACTTAGCATAATCCACTCTAGTGTAGTTAGTCCTCACGGGAAAGAAGTGATTAGACTGAGTCATCCTATCCATATTAACCCAAATCAAATCATACTGGTTTCGAGACTACAGCAGGCCCGTAATAAAATCCATATTAATCATCTCCCACTTTTACATGGGAAACTCTATCTCTTGAGACATGCCATAAAGCCTCAAGTGTTCAACCTACACTTGATGACAAAATATACAATTAGCCACAAAATTTGCCACATCCCTCTTTATATTGTTCCACCAATAGATCCCTTTCAAGTCATGCTACATTTTAGTTGACCCTGGATGAACTATATATCTAGACTCATGAGCTTCAGTCGAAATTCTTTCTCGCAACCCATCAATATCAGGAACACACAACCTACCTTAATACCTCTAGATTCCATCTCCTTCAATCTCGAATGCCATAAACTTTTATCGACCCACATCATCCTTAAACTACATCATTATAGGATCCAAAGCTAGCTTCTTCTTCACCTCAGAACTAAGAGATTATTTAACCACTTCTCTGTCACGAGTTGAGGCTACCCCAAATTCATGACAACGGTGCTTACAGTCACAAGTGACCACACGCTAACCCATAAGCTAGTACCTACTGTAAGCACTGAGTAAAACTTGATAATAAAAAACAGGTGTAGAAATTAACAGAAGACTCCATAAGGTTTAAATACTAAAAATAATACATCTAAATTCATAAGTATGAAACATATGTGAAAATACTAAAATTCTGATTGATAAGACTGACAAACTGTCTGATTTTCTGAAACGTCTGAAAGCCTCTAACTGACTGAAACGAGAGTTGGTGGGATAGGCCCCCAACTAACTCCAAACTATCTAACTGAAATAAAATATGGAAATAATGAAATAACATAACAAGTCCTCAAAACATGAGGACTCGCCACTATTGATGTTGCTGACCAGATGGACTGTCTAAGAGCGGTTGGGAAACTGATCGTCCGAACCTATGATATTAAACATCATAGCGAAAAGAAAACATATGCAATCAGTATTTTGACTGTACTAGTACATGAGATGAGTTTAGGCTAAAATGTAGTGGTTCATGTGCATGAAATACTAACTGACTGAGTAGCATGAGATAATGACTGACTGAATAATCATGAGATAACTGATGCATAATATGCGTGAGAGCTATAAAATCTGAGAATGCATGAGAAAGAATATACCATGATACTGAAATAGTCTGTAAACTAAAATACTAAAATCTGATAACTAAATAACTGAGAATCTATATGCTTTAGTCAAGTAAACCTGAATCAAAACTATACTAAATATTGTACTGAGACTATGGGAGATATTATCTAACTGATATGCCCCAATCTGAGCTAATCGGGGTCCAACCTGTAACCACAGTTGGAAGGGTGTTAGTACCATGCCACGGGTACTAATCTATATGGATCAACTAATCTAGTGTACTGAATGACTAGGGTGTCAAGCCTAAACTGATGGTTGACCCCTGGGAGAAAGTCAAGCCTAGACTGACGGGTGACTCCTCATATCCTATGCTGGATATGTAGTTCTGGAATACAGGGACCACTAGTTACGACTATGCCTAACTGACGGGGGAACCACCATTCCAGCATTCACTCGGTGCTAAATCCTATTCCCAACTAAACTGACACTGGTACTGAACTGAACTAAATCTAACTAAACATCATTTCTGATAGTGCTCATCATGATCATAATAACTGAATGAAAAAGCTCATGGTTTATCTGAGACCATTATGAAAATACTGAAATTATATCTGAAATCATTCTAAAATATACTGAGACTAAGTAAACAACTAATTTTTAGGTATTCATAATCCCCAGCACTGAATGTAAATAACAACAAAAGCTTCGAAATACCATAATGGGGAATCATTCTACAAAATCATTCTCTTTGGCATTTCATCAAGCACATGGGATTCAAGGCTTTAACATGGGGATGCTTTTAAACATGATGAGATAGCATGATTACATGACAAAATACATAGTTTGAGGATTTATCCTGAATTGCATGAACATGACATGGAAACTTCAACATCCAAAACATATTATAATCTATTCCACTAGAAAACAATTATAATCTTAGCTTGAACAACAAAAACAACAACAAACCCAGTATATTCCCACATAGTGGGGTCTAGGGAGGGTAAAATTACGTAGTCCATAACACTACCCTCGAAGGAGTAGAGAGGCTGTTTCCGATAGACCCCCGGCTCAAGACAAAAGACCGTAGACCAACAGTCGTGCAACATGATAAAGAACAAAGAACCAACATCCACAAAAATAAAGTATAATTAACCAAAAGGCAAGCAATATGCTAAAGTAACAAAAGAACCAACATTCACAAAAAAAATAGTATAATTAACAACCCAAGGACCCCCTCCCCCATAACTGGAACTCCCAACCAAGCTATCCTTAAACCTCCTAACTACGAACTACAACTTGACCACCCACCTTAGCCTTTTAGTTTAATACTCTTCCTCCAAACCTTACTATCTAGGGTCATGTCCTCAGTAAGCTGTAACTATTCTATGTCACATCTAATCACTCCTCGCCAGTACATTTTTGCTTTACCCCTACCCCACTTGAAACTGTCTAAGGCCAACCTCTCACATCTACAGACTGGGGCATCCATGCCCCTTCTCTTCACTTGGCCAAACCATCTCAACCTCACTTCCCACAACTTATTCTCCACCAAAACCACTCCCACCTTCTCCTAAATAGTCTCATTCCTAACCTTGCCTGCCTTTGTAAGTCTATACATCCAATGCAACATTCTCATTTCTGCAACCTTCAACTTTTGGATGTGAGAATTCTTAATAGGCCAACACTCCGCCTCATATAACATGGCCGACCGGACCGTAGCTCTATAGAATTTACCATTAAGCTTACCTCATGGAGATAATTCATTTAAAGCATGGAAAACTCATAATTTAACATTTGAAAAAGGATTCTTGGACTCCATGGTGAAAGCAAACCATAGATGAACATCACACATACATTTGATACTTAAATCTAGAAAGAGAACAACTTTCTTAAAAGTTCATGGATGGTGAAGCTTGAATTCTTGAGTGTTCTTGAAGTGAAAGGGAGGGAATTATTAAACTTGGGAGAATGATTAGGGTTTGTTTTTTAGAGTAAAATTGGAGAATTTGGGCATATAATGCCCTAACTAGAGCTAAATCTCGTGTTTATACAAATTGGGGCAATGGAAAAAGACAAGCTGCCCCTCAGGAATTTAAATTAGTAATTAGAATGCCAATTTGAGGACCACCATGATGAGCCAATGGCCTCATCGCTATACCACTGCAACGCAACACAATCACAGTGAGGCTCTGGAACTGAAATCCAAACGTGCCTAAATCCTCATTCAAAAAATCCAAAACATCCTCGAGACATGTCCATTACACCCTTGAACATGAATTAACTCAAAAACTTATATCTTGGGGTCAGAAAGGTCAAAAATCATCAAAGTAAAGAGATCAAAAATAAGGCTAAGTCCCCCCCACTTGGCAAAATTTTCAGGTTCTATATCACTTATGTATGCACTATGAGCTGAACTAAACTAGAAAAAGTATGGGGTATTACATTATTTAATAATCACTCCCCCATCCTCAGAGTCCAAGAGACAAACTCCTCAATTAGAAAACCTATTAATTTCCTTCACCAGTCCTCTTTTCCCCCTCACCAATGTGGTATAAGCACCCCATAGATAACCTGCTAAGAGTATCAGCAACAATATTAGCTTTACCTGAATAGTAGTGAAGTATCGTGTCATAATCCTTAAGTAGTTCAAGACACCTTCTCTACCTGAGATTTAACTCATTCTAAGTAAACATATACAGCAAGCTCTTATGATCTAAATAAATATCCATGTGCACCCCATACAGGTAATGGCGCTAGATTTTCAAAAGAAAGACCACAAGTGCCAACTCTAGATCGTGAATGGATAGTTTCTCTTATGAACCTTAATGTAACACCCCAAAATCTATTTCCTAAGACACCACATGGTGCTTCAAACTAAAAATAGTCCCGAGCTAACCCTGGCTACCTTTCCCAAATCTGAATCTCAAAATAGGAAAATACGGTTATGAAAATATAATAGGTGTAAAAGTCTTGTCTAAAACATAGAAATCTCATAAATGTTGGTAAGACAATGCTGAAAATCTAAATACTGAATCAAAAGTCTAACACTGAAACTAGTAGTCCGACAAGCCTCTACTATTTGAATCTAGAGAGTCCCTAGGACAGACCCCAACTGACTCAAACTGTCTAAAAATAAAATGAGAAACATCTGCTAATAAACTAAAAGTGTAAGCAACTAAGTACCCGAACTATAAGGACTCACTTACTACAGAAATGTGGAAGAGATGCTCGAAAACCAATCACGCTACTAAGACTGAGCACCTGAACCTACATTATGAGACAATGTGGCACATAGACATATATGTGGATCAGTACTTTGATGATGTACTGAGTATATAGGGGTGCATGCAATAAGTAAACAATATCATCATAATTTATAAAATCATGCATATTAAATGTAAATGACTCACTTAGGCTAGAATAATCTGAAATATAGAAGTAAAGCATGAATAATAAAACATTTAATCTAAATCTTGTGGGTCATCACACTTAGTTATCAAATCTGTAGTTCTGTTCTATTTCACAAATCAAGTAGGCTAAGTGAAGTCTAAAAATATATTATGTATATCTTAAGGCTTCAAATCAACAAAATTGTTTTAAAAATGGGGGACATCTTTTGGGAGGTTCTTCTAACCAACAATACACCATGTGAGCATCCATGGAGTCCCACGAATAGCCCCTGTTAGGTAGGGATATTCTACCATTGTCATCGGAATAGAACATTTTAATCTATGTGATCACAATCTGAGTCATCCATGTAGAAGTGGGAATAATTTAATAATCTGTACCTACGGTGGCACGTAGTTCTAGGGTATTAAACCATAGTAAATTACCCATCTCGATGCTAAATACTACCCCCAATTTCATGCTCAAAATCTTAAGAAATCCACTTTAAAATTTACACAAAGATTCACAGAAAGCCAACTATGCTTTGCTTTTCTTTAAATCTCAAGTCTTCTGAAATAAAGTGGATTCTTTATCTAAAATCTAAAAATAATCTAGTCATGCAGTGTTTATATCACAAACAATCTTGAAACAACAATCTTTAAATAGGGTCTATTGACCTAAGCATCAATCTTATGTTGAAACATCTAAAAATTCATACTTGATAATGTAAACATTCATAAATCGTCTTAAAATCTGGAAGTTTCAGCAATATGCATGGAAACATAAATATAATCATGTATTTCAACTTCTAAATCAGGGAAAAATGTTATAATCTTGCAAAGAATGATAATGGGTATAAACCTTAACTTGAATTTCACGGAAAATCATATAAGTTGTAGTAAATTTGTTAATAAAATAAAGTTTTGGGCACAAGGATAAAAGAATTATCCTTGTTCAAACCGCACATATCTTAATTGATGATCTTTGATGAAAGGCTCGAATCTTGGATTCCTATAGATGCTTCGGAGATGAATTCTTAGTGTTCTTGTATTGGGAATCCTAAATCTTAACTTATCTTGGAGAGTTAATGGAGGAATTCTTGAGTTTCTTAGAGAGAAAGTATGAGCATTAGGGTTTTGTTTAAGAGAGAATGATGAATGGAGCATAAAGTTCTCTCAAATATGATTAATCTTCTGTTTTTGGACGGATTGGGGGTTGGGTAATTTACCAAAATGCCCCTTTTAAGCTTTTAAACAGAACTAAAAAATGTACATTTTCCCAATCTGGGTGGCCACCGCGACGTTCCACTATCGCGGTGGATCACTGGAAAATGACAACTAGAAACTGGGCAGACTTCACAACGCGGAGTCATCGCGATGCCCTTTGGCATGCCATTTTGGAACATGGCGCGATGCGCCATTATCGTGCTGGACCTCTGGAAATTGACAATAGGGAAATTGGCCCACTCCGTGCTGTGCTAATATGGTCGAGGGCCACTGGAAAATGACAATTGGGATTTGACACTGCTCGCGGTGCTCTAAGGGTCTAAATGATGGTGTTTTGCGACTGAAACTTTAAATAGCCATAACTTCTTACTCAGTTATCGAATTTAGGCGAATCTTATATCGTTGGAAAGTTAATTCCATTTTCTACATCATGGAAAGTCAAAATCTAAAGAATTACACACAAAATAAACATCACTTATTCTAGAAGCTTCTCCTTGCTCATTTTTTAGATAAGTTTAAGCTAGGAAAAATTGTTGGGTATTATAATATCTCCCTCTTAGGAACATTCATCCTTGAATATGGCTAGTTAAGCTGAAATTTCTGAGGAATCTGAGTGTATAAGATACCATGCACAACTAAAGTAAATTGATCAACTAAATCTAAATTATTTTAAGTTTCGGAGTAATTTTGTGAGTGCATGAACTTACATAAGGACAACGATATAGCTGAATGTATAATTAGAAAAGATCTAGATCAAGGAAGAGTAGTACCTTCAACTATAGCTGAGTTTTCAGAGAAGAGGGGAGGGTACTTGGCTCACATGTCTGCTTCATTTTCCCAAGTAGTGCCCTCAACCGACTGCTTCTACCAAAGAACTTAGACCAAGAGAACTTCTTTGCTCCCTAGTTTATGGATCTGATGGTCTTAAATATCAACTAGAACCTCTTCATACGAAAGGCTATTCTGAATATCTGAGCTTTCTAAAGGAACTACAACGGTAGAGTTCCCGATGCTCTTCTTAAGCATAGAGACATGGAATACCGGATGAACGGCTGACAACTCTATGGGTAACTCAAGCTCATAAGCTACTTTCCTAACACGACTCAAAATTCTATAAAGGCCAACATACCGGGTACTAAGCTTTCCCTTCTTGCCAAATATCTTCACCTCTTTCATGGGTGAAATCTTCAAATACACAAAATCACCAACTTCTAACTCGAGGTGCCTTTTTCTCATACTTGCGTAAGATTTCTGACGACTCTTGGCTGTTTTCAATCTTTATCTAATAAACTTAACTTTTTCCATAGCTTTAAACACTGCATCAGGCCCAATCAAGGTGGCCTTACCCACTTCAAACAAACCTATGGGTGACCTACATCTCCTCCCATAAAGAGCCTTAAATGGAGCCATCTGAATGCTAGAATGATAGCTATTATTATAAGCAAACTAAATCAATGGAAATGCTCATCCCAACTACCCTTGAAATCAAGAGCGCATGTCCTCAACATATCTTCTAGTGTTTGGATGGTCCTCTCTTCTTGACCATCTGTCTAGGAGTGGAAAGCTAAACTAAGATGGACTTGGGTACCTAGACCCTTCTGAAAGGCTTTCCAAAACTAGGAAGTGAACTGAGTACCCCTATCAGAAATGATAGACAAGGTAACTCTATGCAATCTGAATAACTCTCAAATATACAACTTAGCATAATCCTCAGTTGTATAAGACGTGTGAACTGGCAAAAAATGTGTTGACTTAGTCAATCTATCTACATAACCTATTTCGAATCATGATGACGACACTATCGGGGTAAACCAGTTATAAAATCCACATTCACCTCTTCCCACTTCCAAGTAGGAATAATAAACTCTTGCAATGTACCACCAATTCTTTGGTGATCTACCTTAATCTATTGACAAGTTTCACACTTAGCTATGAACTTCGCTATATATCTCTTCATACCATTCCACCAATATATCTCCCAAAAGTCACGGTATATCTTGGTAGCACCTGGATGAATAGAATACCGCACACCATACTCTTCCACTATAATTCGCTACCTTAAATCATCAACACATATAACACACAATCTACTTTGTTGTCTCAACACACCATCTCCCCATTAAGAGAAAACCTCTACCTTTTGGTCTTTAACTGACTCTTTCAGTTTGACCAAACTAGAATCCATATCTTTCTTCTCCTTTACTTCCAAAAATAGAGAAGATTCAGAACTACTCTGAACCCAAACATTACCTTCAGCTGAATCAACCAACCTAATACCCAATCTAGCCAAATGATGAAATTCTCGAGGTAACCCTTTCTTACGTTATCTACATAAGAAACACTGCCCATAGACAATCTACTAAGTTTATCTTCCACTATATTAGCCTTGCCCAGATGGTACAACGTACTCATATCATAGTCTTTCAGCAACTCTAACCACCTTCTTTGATAGAGATTTAACTCCCTCTGAGTAAACACATACTACAAGCTTTTGTGGTCTATGAATACATCAACATGAACACTATATAGACAGTGTCTCCTGATCTTCAAAGCAAATATCATAGCAGCTAATTCGATATAGGTTGGGTAATTCTTTTTATGAGGCTTCAATTATCGAGAGGCATGGGCTATGACCTTACCTCTCTGCATCAACACACAACCCAAACCAACTCTAGAGGCATCACAATATACCACAAAACTATCTATACCATCAGGTAATGCTAATACTCTGTTAAAGTGAGTTGAGTCTTCAACTTCTGAAAACTCTTCTCAAAGGAATCTGACCATTGGAACTTAACTTTCTTTTGGGTCAATCTAGACATAGGGCATGTGATAGAAGATAAAACTTCAACAAAACGGCAGTAATAACCCGCTAGAACCAAGAAACACCTAATGTCTAATGGAGAGATAGGTCTAGGACAATTCCTTATAGCTTTTATCTTTTAGAGGATGACTCTAATGCCATCAGTAGAAATAATATGACTAAGAAAGGCTACTGACCTTAGCCAAAATTCACACTTGCTGAATTTAGCGAATAATTTGTGATCTCTAAGAGTTTGCAAGATAGTTCTAAGATGATCTACATGGTCATCCTCACTGCGGAAGTATACCAGTATATCATCTATGAATACTATGACAAATATGTCTAGATACTATTTGAACACTCGATTCATGAGGTCCATGAAAGTTGATGGAGCATTGGTTGGCCCAAAAGACATGACTAGAAACTCAAAATTACCTTAATGGGTTCTAAAGGTCGTCTTTGGAATGTCACACTCCCTTACTTTAAGCTGATGATAGCCAGATCGAAGGTCTATCTTTGAGAAATAGCTTGCTCCTTAGAGTTGATCAAACAGGTCATCAACTTTAGAAAGAGGATATTTGTTTTTGACTATAACTTTATTCAGCTGACAATAGTCAATGCATATATACAAAGAACCATCTTTCTTTCGCACGAATAGGATAGAAGATCCCCATGGAGAAACACTAGGCCTTGTGAAACCTTTATCTAAAAGATTTTTGAGTTTCTCCTTCAACTCCTTAAGCTGTACGAGAGCCATATGGTAGGGAGGTATAGAAATAGGCTGAGTATCTGGGAGAAGGTCAATACCGAATTTTATTTCCCTATCGGGAGGTACCCCTGGGAGATTTTCTGGAAAAACATCCAAAAACTCATTGACCACTTGGACAGATTGAATTGTTGGAGTCTCAGACTTAGTGTCTTTAACTCGAACTAGATGATAAATGCAACCTTTGGATATCAACTTCTGGCCTTAAGATAGGATATGAAATGACTCTTGGGAGACACTGATTTACCCGACCACTCAAAAATTGGTTCATCTGGTAACTGAAACTTTACTACTCGGGTGTGACAATCTATAGATGAATAACAAGAATGGAGCCAATCCATATTAAGAATAAGATCAAAATCGACCATGTATAACTCTATCAGGTTTGCTAACATAAGTTTATAAAGAACAGTGATAGGACACTTTTTATAAATTTATTTGGCAACAACTGACTCACCTATTGGGGTAGAAACCAAGAAAGGATTAGGGATCGTTTTAGAACTTATCACAAAATTCATAGCAACTAATGGGGTCACATAAGAGAAGTTTGACCCAGGTCTAACAACACATAAACATCAAAATGAAAGACATGAAGTATACCAGTAACAATATCTGGGGAATCTTCCAGTACCTGGCAGGATGGCAAGGCATAAAACCAATTCTGGCATTGACCGCCACTGGTACTAGATGATGTGCCCTGAGGAGTGGCTGGGCGACCTAGAGGAGCTGGTGCACTGTTAGACTGAATCTGGGGACGAATATCTCTATTTCCCCACCTAGCATGCGGGCACTCTTTAATTTCGTGACCCTGTTAGCCATAACCATAACAACCTTTCTAACCCCACAAATATTTACCTCCAGGATTCTTTTCGTAGTTAGCACATGGGGATTGATTAGGCCTACTACTCACACTATTCAGAGATCTAGACATAGAGGACTTACCCCACTGTTCTTGCCTATTTCTAGGTGCAGGAGCACTAGCTAAAGAAGGTACAGGCATAGATGAATGATTCTGAAACTACAAATGATTTCGTCCTCTAGACCTATTCTGACCAAGATCAAACTGCCCTATTTTAGCCTTCTTATTTGCTCTCTTCTTTTTCTTCCCCTTTTCTGCCTAAATCTGTTGAGCATGAATCATCAATCTTGAGAGATCTACGTCCATATTGAGCATTGTAGTCCTACGCTCCTTAACTACCATCCCAAACACACCGATCACAAACTTACTGATGTTTGACCTAAGGACAGCCATCTGATTAGGGGCATACTTAAACAACTGGTTGAAACTTGAGGCAGTACTCTTTTACTATCATAGAGCCCTACCTTGGGTTCATGAAATCTTTTATCTTATCTTTCATCATGTCAAGTGGGAAGAACTTGTCTAAGAACGCATCCTGAAATATCTGCCAAGTCCTGGGAGCTACATTCTTCCCTTTACTCTTCTTCTACATCACTAACCAATCATAAGCAACATCTTTAAGCCTATAGGATGATAATTCTACACTCTTATTTTTAGAAACATGCATAATTTGAGTGATTTTCTTTACCTCATCAAGATATAACTGGGGGTCCTCTCCTTCTTTTGACCCAAAGAACTCTGGGGTTCATTCTTATAAAATCTCGAATTCTGGTTGTGGCTAAATCCCCATCCTGCTGAGGTAGGACTATAGCCTGATGATTGCCCTGAATATTAGTTGTCACAGCTTGGGCTAGCGCCGGAAAGACAGCCCAAAACTCTGCATGTGATATATTCTCATTTAGAGGATCTGCAAGCTGAGGTGGCTGGTTATCGTTTCTGCGAGTGTTAGATCGATGAGGAGGCATTTTCTGTCACTTAAAAGCATGAGTTAGAAGTAGATAAAGATAATGAATGCAAGATAGATCAGAAAGAAGAGATGATTTCCTAAAATGCTCCATAGCCTCTTGCTCATAAATGTGGCATGCTTCACACCAATGATCAAGACTCTATGTAATACGGATTGTCTGACTCCCTAGGACTCAATAAACCTTAGGCTCTGATATCAAGTTTGTAACGCCACAAAATCTGATTCCCAGGATGCCACATGGTGCTTTGAACTATAGGTAGTCCTGAGCTAACCCTAGCTTCCTTTTCTAAATATGAATCTCAAAATAGGTAAATACGGTTATGAAAATATAATAGATGCAGAAGTCTTGTCTAAAATATATGAATCTGATAAATGTTGGTAAGACAATGCTAAAAGTTTAAATACTAAATCAAAAGTCTAACACTAAAATTAGTAGTCCGACAAACCTCTACTATCTGAATCTATTGAGTCACTAGGACTGTCCCCTACTGACTCAAACTGTCTAAAAATAAAATGAGAAACATCTGCTAATAAACTGAAAGTGTAAGAAACTAAGTCCCCGAACTATAAGGACTCACTTACTGCAAGAATATAGAAGAGATGCTCAAAAATCAATCATGCTGCTTAGACTGAGCACCTGAACCTACATTATGAGACAATGTAGAACATAGACATATATGTGGATTAGTACTTTGATGATGTACTAAGTATATGGGGGTGCATGCAATAAGTAAACAATAGCATCATAATTTATAAAATCATGCATACTAAATGTAAATGACTCACTTAGGCTAGAATAATCTGAAATATGGAAGTAAAGAATGAATAATAAAATATGTACTCTATATATTCTAAGTCATCAGACTTAGTTATCAAATCTGTAGTTTTGTTCTATTTCTGAAATCAAGTAGGCTAAGTGAAGTCTGAAAACTTATTCTATATATATTAAGGCTTCAAATCAATAAACTATTTTAAGAATAGGGGACATCTTTTGGGAGGTTCTTCTAACCGACATTACACCATGTGAGCATCCATGGAGTCCCACAACTGGCCCTCGTTAGGTAGGTTTTTTCGACCCTTGACATCAAAATAGAACATTCTAATCTTTGTTATCATAATCTGAGTCATCTACATAGAAGTGGGAATAATCTAATAATCTGTACCTACAGTGGCACGCAGCTCTAGGGTATTAAACTGTAGTAACTTATCCATGTCGGTGCTAAATACTACTCTTAATCTCATGCTCAAAATCTTAAGAAATCCACTTTAAAATTTACACAAAGGTTCACAGAAAGCCAATTATGCTTTGCTTTTCTTTAAATCTCAAGTCTTCTGAAATAAAGTGGATTCTTTATCTAAAGTCTGAAAATGATCTAGTCATGGGGTGCTTATAGCACAAACAATCTTGAAAAACCAATCTTTAAATAGGGTCTATTGACCCAAGAATCAATCTTATGTTGACACATCTAAAAATTCATACTTGATAATGTAAACATTCATAAATCATTTTAAAATCTAGAAATTTCAGCAATATGCATAGAAACATAAACATAATCATGTATTTCAACTTCTAAATCATGGAAAATCTCATAATCTCTCAAAGAATGATAATGGGTATACACATTAACTTGAATTTCATGGAAAATCATATAAGTTGCAGTAAATTTATTAATAAAATAAAATTTTGGGCACAAGAATAAAAGAACTATCCTTGCTCAAACCTCACAAACCTTAATTGATGACCTTTGATGAAAGGCTCGAATCTTGGATTCCTATGGATGCTTTGGAGATGAATTCTTAGTGTTCTTGTATTGGGAATCCTCAATCTTAACTTATCTTGGAGAGTTAATGGAGGAATTCTTGAGTTTTTTGGAGAGGAAATATGAGCCTTAGGGTTTTGTTTAAGAGAGAATGATGAATGGAGAATAAAGTGCTCTCAAATATGATAAATCTTTTATTTTTGGACAGATTGAGGGTTGGGTAATTTATCAAAATGCCCCCTTTAAGCTTTTAAACGGAACAGAAAAATGTAGATTTTTCCTATCTGGGTGGCCACCGCAACGCGCCACTATCACGGTGGCTCACTGGAAAATAACAACTAGAAATTGGGCAGAATCCACGACGTGGAGTCATTGCGGTGCCCCTTTGGAATTCCATTTTGGCACATGGCACGACGTGCCATTATCGCGCTGGACCTCTGGAAATTAAAAACTGGGAAATTGGCCATCTCCGCGATGCCAATATCGCGGAGGGCCACTGGAAAATGACAATTGGGATTTGACACTGCTCCGCCATGCGTTAAGGATCTAAATGATGGTGTTTTCCAACTGGAACTTTAAATAGACATAACTTCTTACTCGGTTATCGAATTTAGGCGAATCTTATTTCGTTGGAAAGTTAATTCCATTTCCTACATCATAGAAAGTCCAAATCTGAAGAATTCCACATGAAATAAACATCACTTGTTCTAGAAGGTACTCTTTGCTCATTTTTGGGATGAGTTTAAGATAAGAAAAATCATGGGGTATTACACTTAAGTTGCCTAGAAGCATAAAAAACAATCTTACCATGCTACATCAAAACACAACCTAGTCCCACATGTGACGCATCACAATACACCAAAAACCCATCAGTACCTTTGAGTAGGGTCAAAGCTGGAGCAGAAGTCAAATTATCCTTCAACTTCTCAATGCTGCCCTCACAAGCATCGAATTATAAGAACTTAACCTTATTTTGAGTCAATTTTGTCAACGGAGCAGCAATATAGAAGAAACTCTCCACAAACCTCCAATAACTCCCAGCCAAACCCAAGAAGCTCTGAATGTTGGTTGGAGTCATGGTTTTAGGCCATTTTTTAACTTCCACAACTTTCTTTGGATCCACCTTGATCCCCTAACTAAAAACAACATGCCCTAGAAAAGTCACAACATTCGTCCAAAACTTTGCATATAAATTTTTGTCCTTAAGAGTCTGCAACACAATTCAGAGGTGATTGACATGATCCTCCTCACTCTTAGAGTACACCAAGATAAAATAAATGAAAACTATCAGAAATAAGTTCAAAAACTATCTAAACATCTGATTCATAAGATCTATGAAATCCGCTGGAGCATTAGTCAACCAAAATGACATAACCAAAAATTCATAATGGTCATATCGGGTTTGGATGGTAGTCTTGGGAATATCAACCGCCCTAATTTTCAACTGATGATAGCCCAACAATGATCAATCTGAGAGAAACACCTAGCACCCTGATATTGGTCGAAAAGATCTTCAATTCTAGGAAGAGGGTACATAATTTACATGGTAACCTTATTCAACTGATGATAGTCTATACATATCCAAATAGACCCATCTTTATTTTGCACGAAAAGTACATGAGCACCCCATGGAGAAACACTGGAACGAATGAAAACCTTATCAAGAAGATCCTTCAATTACTCATTTAGCTCCTTTAATTCAGCCAGAGCCATTCTATAAGGAGGAATGGAAATAGGACAGGTATCTGATAAAAGATCATCCCAAAGTCTATTTTACTATTAGGAAATATCTCAGGAAATTCATTAACTATAGAGATAGATTGCAAAGAGGGACCTTCAGAGTTAGAATTTCTAATCCAAACTAAATGATATAGACACCCCTTGAAAATCAACTATCGAGATCTAATATAGGAAAGAAACCTCCTTTTAGATACTAAGGAACTTCCCTCCTATTTAATTACTAGTTTGTTAGGAAGTTGGAAACTGACCTTTTGGGTCCTACAATCTAGAGATGCATATCATGATTGAAGGCAATCCGTCCCCAATATTATATTAAAATCTACCATGTCAAGCTCTACAAAATACACTAAAGTCTTCCTATGAACTATAGACACAACACAACCCCTAAAGCTATTCTAGCAATAATAGAGTACCTGATCAGAGTAGATACAGAAAAGGGTTCAGATATATTTTTGAGACCGAAACCAAAATATATAGCCATATAAGGAGCCATATAAGAAAGAGTACAACCAGGATCAAGCAAACAGTACACATCACTAGAGAAGAGTAGTAACATAGTAGTGACAACATCGAGGGATGCCTCAGGTTCTTGGTCGTAGTAAGTGCATAGAGATGATTCTAACCAGTTCCAGTACCTAAAGTAGCACTCTTTGGTGTAGGAGCCGAAGAATTGGCGACCAGGACCTTATTAGCTTTGGTGACAAATTTAGCTACAGGATAGTTCCCCTGTATATGTTCAAGATGACAACAGTTGAAACACAAGATCCTCCCTTCATCACAGCCATGGTAAAGCTGTCTAGAAAATCTACAAGGAGGATAAGGAGAGGTTGACTGAGATCCACTAGGCTAAGACTAGGCACCCTGTACCTTAGGACAACTGCTATCCAAAAAATAAATATTACCATACGGCTTAGGATAAGGATCACTCACCAACAAATATGAATAAAAATTTCCCCAAGTCTTCTTCTTGGTCCATATCCTACCACTTGTCCCACTGTTCTGCTGCCCTGTACCCTGCTCTGAATACCTGAAATTCTTATTCTACCTTTTTCCTATTTTTGCCTGTCACTTTTTCTCATCTTTCACTTGTCGTATATAAATTACAAGTCTAGAGATGTCCATATCATTGTTTAATGTTGCAGTTTTACACTCCAATACTAAGTCACGAGCCAAACCAGAAGAAAATTTTCTCATCTTGGATCTCATGTTAAACACCAACTCTGGGGAATAACGAGATAATTGCTGAAATTTCAGGGCATAATCCTTCACATTCATCTTACCCTACTTCAGGTTCACAAACCCTCAGCTTTAGCTTTCCTTAAATCATTAGGAAAGAAATGATCAAGAAGAGCACCTAAAATGTCATCCCACATCACTAACTTAGCATCATCACCTCTCAGCTTATCCTACTCTTAATACCATTGATAAGTTATATCTTTTAATTGATATGCAGCAAACTTTACACCTTTGAAATTAGTAGCATGCATCACCCTGAAAATCTTCTCCATCTCATTAATAAAGCCCTCCAGATCCTCCTCAACCTTAGAGCCTAAAAAACTGGAGAATTTAACCTCATAAACTAGCCAACCTGAGTGACCTTTGATGAAATAGCAACAGAACCAACACAATCAGACAGGCGAGATTGAGATACCATTGGTTGGGTAAGCAGATGAATAGACTGGCAAAATTCTGCATTAGAGATATTTCCTTGAGGCATCTGGGCATAAGTAGCATCATCTCAGGAATCCTGAGAAAGACTAGTAGGGACGGTGGAGCTCCACGTGGGGTATCACAGTCAGGATTAGGGATCCTAGACCGGGTCTGCACTCCATAAACAGGGATAGTTCCCTTTACATTTTTCTGAGGTACGACAAAGGGTCCAATAGAGTTTCTATGAACATCAAATCTTTGGGGAGGCATAATCTAAAACACGAGTAGGCTAGGAGTTATAGAAGTCTTATAACACTAGACTCCAAGTCCCGAATAGAACACAAGAAAGAGAAACATTCCTATATGCCTTGTAGCCTCCTTCTTATAAGTGTGGCACACTACACACCTAAAAAAAAGACTCTCCTTAACACGGCTTTATGGACACCTAATGATCCTAAGCCTAACTCTGATACCAAGCTTATCACGACCCAAACCAGGGCTTAATCATGACGGGTCTCTCAAGCCCATTGTGAGATAGAGACCACCCTAAGCCTAACATCCAGAACATAATAAAAGAATATAGTAGAAGCCAACTAAATAGTAATAATAAGGATAGGTAATCAAATGTAACTAAGAGTCAAAAATAACTATCCAACCCACACTCTTCCACAAAAGCCTTTAAACCAAAATACCAAACTAGGTCAGAAAATGCCCCCGACCATGATAAAGAAAAGTCATAATTCCTAAAAATCTTAAAAGAAACCTAATAAAATGGCAGGGATTTTTGAAAGATGGAGGCTCCCCACTTCACAACAACTTAACCAACGAACCACACCACCTAATGCTATATAAGAGTAATAGAAAAAGCCTACCATCCTACATCATGAAATAATTAGCATCAAGGGATGGTCAGTGGGATAAGCACTGGCATACAACTCAGGAAAAGTGATGAAATAATGTCATGTCCAAAATCAGTCAAAATCACATGCACATATTCATATATACATATTGAATGTCGGAATAGGTTAAGGGTCATAAACATAAGAGTTTAAAAATATTAACCTGGACTGTGTAGCTCTATCCGTCCTAAGGGAACCCACGGGCTATATGGTTTCATCTCCCCCTGCTGAAAGGGCCCCGTGCATGTTAGTCGCACGAATCAAGAAAAAATGAAGGAGAGAGAAAGACACCAAAATTGAAACAAAAGCCTTCAATCCACAATCTTACGACTCACGAATGGATCTAAAATTAACTAAAACATCAAAATATAGAACCTACGTGTTAAAAAAAGTCAATAATACCCATATAGCCTAGTTTCAAGTTGGGTCAAAACAGACTCTCGAAACGGGTTTTCAAAAAAGATGGAAAAAATTATAACTTTATTTCAAAACTATGTTTTTCATATTTTTAGGAGTCTACATCTTAAAATTCAAGCAAAAATGAGTTAAAAATAAGGTTCAAATAGAAGAAAAATTATTTTTAAATTTTGCTGAGAAAAATCTTCAAAATTCATTTAAAAATCAAGAACTAAGTTGTTTTGAAGATTAAATTGAGCAAATGGATAATTACAGGATAAGAAACTCATTCGATTAAAAAAAATAAATTGGGGTTTAGATTGGAGAAATACCACTTTTAGGCTTTACATGCCAAAATTCCCAAATTTCATACTTTGATCCAAATTTAAAACAAGAATTTAATATTAAAAAAGGAAGAAAATAGTTAAAATGAGTGTAATGGATCTTACCAAAGCTTAGAAATGGAGAAAGTTGCTCAAAACCATGAAACTCTAAGCTCCAAGTCTCAAAAATGGTGAAAACAGCAAAAACCAGGTATTTATATAACCAGACTTTGTGATCCCGGTCCAGGATCGCGATTATGGTACTTAGCCTGCCAAGGGTATCACGATCGTGACACCTTGACTACAAGTCCAATAAAGATTGCGATAGGAGCATCGTAATAGCGGGTGCACCAGATAATTGGTGTACCAGCTGGGGACTTGGTAATTTTCTAATTCTCTGCAGACCCCTTGGAATTTATTTAAAATCCCGTGAATGCAAACAAACTATGCTACAATCAAATTTGATGCTCCGGACTCAATGGTGAAATCAGATTTTTGAAAAAACAATATCATTTTCGCAAAGTTGATCCCCAAAATCTAAAATCACAACTTTTCAAATCGAGGGTTAAAATGAGATTTAAAAGTCATAAAACCACACTAACTACGTTACAACCCTAAAATCGACGTTCTGGATCTGCTGGGAGTCTGTTTTGCCATCTATCATAGATCAAAAGATATCAACTGAAATCAATTACAAAACTTTCAAAGCCACCAAAAATCATAAAATCACATAAATGGCACCAAAATACATCAAAAACCGTGTCAATAACCCTCACACCCCAGAAATACCATAATTCAATCACAAAAAAAGATAAAATAGTCAAATCATACAAAAATACATATGTTACATATTTCATCAAAATTTAGGTCGTTACATATTACCTCCTAAACGATTTTAAAGTGTAATAAATACACCATACAGTGCTACTGTGGCACAGAGGGTGTATTCACTCTTTTGGAAGCAAGTAAGGGATGAAAAATAAGACAAAAATCTGATCAATAATGGACACATGTCCCTTTTTAATTGTACATTTTATAATTAGTTAGTACACATTATTATAAAAATTAAAACTCATATATATTTAATTATTTTCCTTTCATTATTTTTGGAAATTATTTTTCTCCTCATTTTTAAACTTTTATATTCTTTTTCTTTTCTATTTCATTAATTTCTTATCTTTTTTGTTTTAGAAAATTTGAAATTTTATGTTTTTCTAAAGAAACAAGAAAATAAAAAAAGTTTCCTTTGTTTTAATTTTTTTTATTTGATTTGCTTCACTTTCATTTTCTGTCTATATGAAGTTAACTTATTTTAAATATAAATCATTGAAATGAAATTTGAAATCAAACTCAAAGGAAAGTTAAAGAACATAAAAAAATAAATAAGAAATAAAAAATAGTAAGAAGATTAAAACTTAAAAAAAATTATGTGCATTTTGAGAAAAAATTAAATACAAAAATGAAGGAAAATGAAAATAAAAAAAATGTGAGTATTTGAGAATATTAATACAATAAAAAAATATGATTGGAAGGAAAAAATCTAAAAATTATGTGTATTTGTGAAAATATAAAATACAAGGCAAAGAGAAATTAAAAAAAAAGTACATGTATTTGAGAAAGTTTTAAATACAAGGCAAAGAAAAGTAAAAAAATTACTTGTATTGACTTATTTTTAAATATAAGACAAAGAAAATAAGAATAAATATCTAAAAAAAAACTTTTTCTAAAAAAAAGTTTATACATGTGGCGGTGCGTGTATAGCACCACAACTAATTGAATTGGGTTGTGGTATCACGTCAGACTGAAGGACGTATTATTACTCTTTAAAATAGTTTAGGGGGTAATAGGACCTCCTTTAAGTTGGGGTGTATCTCAGAAGCTATCGTTACAGTTAAAGGGGATAACAGTGTCTTTTCTCTTGTTCATTAATTATTTTCTTTTATTATGATTATTTTTAGTTTATTTAATTCATAAATACATCTTTTGAGATTTACTTCTTGAATAAATGATAACGATTAGTTTAATTTAGCAAAACTATTAATCGACAAGTTCCAGAGGATACAATATTTGAACTATCAATAAGTGTGGAAGTGACAATTACTCATCTTTTATTGGTCCTTATCTTATTTGTGGAGGACCCCACCTTTGGGAACATTGTTCAAATCTTTCGATCTTACGAAATGAATTGTGTGACCATTTTAACTCATATGATTAAAATTTTTGTAAATGGTGTGGTGGTCAATGAAAAGATTGTTCTAAGTGCTATAACCCTTTCTCGAGCCCTGATTATGATGATTCTAATAATGCTTCTATTTTTTATAGTATGGGTACTTACAGAAAATTATTAAAGGAATGTAAGGGTTGTCTTAAGACAGCTGTAAAAAGAATCATACAATTCATGAAAGAAAGAGTTGAACTTATTCAAGAGGTTGACAGGTTTGACTTGAATATTCATAACTTAGAAGTTGAGTTGAGTGCAAAGGTTGATGCGTCTAACGTACAATAAATCAGTGATGAGTTGTGTGAGGATGAAAATATACTTGATATATTTTTATTGATGTTGTCACGATTGAGAAGAGTACATATGAGGATGTAAATAGTTATACAATTCACGAGTTAGAGCGTATTAGATCTCACTCCTATCATTTTTTCACATTGTGTTTAGGTAATGAGATATTAATATTTAAGACTATGGAAGAGTGTAAGGAGGAGGAATAATATGTCTATATTCTAGAATTTTTGTGTCAAACCTAGAGAATTACATTCCTCAATTAAGAGCCAAGAAGTTTAAGGATATATTATTTGGTCCCTTTATATTTACACCACCATCCTATGAATGAAGCAAAAAGGATGGATGCAATGTTGGGAGTGATTCATATCCTCAAGGTGGAAGAAAAAGTTAACGATTCGTGCCACAACGTTAAATCAGGCGCTAGTTGGGAGATAACCCAACATGTAGTAAGTAGTTCATACTTATAGTTTTTGTTTTTGTTTTTAGTATCACCTTTGTTTTGTTATTTTTATTCTGCATATTTAGGGAAGTCTGAGTACCCACAAGCTGAGCTACGAAGCACGTTAAAATCTAAGTGTGGGATGAGCGTGACCCTTGATGGAAAGTGAAGAATTGGTTTTCTAGCTATGCCTTAGAGGTGCGCAGGGGTATCTTTAACCCATGTTTTACTTTATTTATTGCTTTGGAGACAAAATATAATTTGAAGTGTGCGGTTAAACGTCTTCCGTTATTCATTTAGGGTGAAGTGTTATAGGATTTTTTTAATCATTATCTTTTTTTAGTTGCCTGTTTAGGTTTAAGAAGAAAATAAAAAAATATGAAAAAGTTTAAAAACACAAAAAGATTTTTGTTTGATATTCTATATTAGATTAATTTTTGTTAGGTTCTTTATTCTTAGTCTTTAGTAGAGCATACTTCATCCACCCCTTGGTTTTACTTTTCGGTTCTTTTTTTAGAGCGGTTTCTTTGAACCGAGTATCTTTTATTTTATTTTCTTAGGACTGAATTTTTTTATTTTTTTTTTGGTGTGAAAAGAAAAGGTCAATTTGACTTGTGTGATACTAGCAATTTAGGCCTGAGCTTGAATAGTACTTTCTTGTGAGTGCTTGAATATAAATAAAATAGCAGATTTTGTTGACACCTAGGCTCATGGTTGTAACTCTGTATATAGTTTATTCTTAATTTTTGTGATGAAACAATCTATCTTAGAAGTGGAATTGATCCATCTTGATTGATACTTGTGTCATGTTTGGTAAGGATTTATTGCATATTCGTTGTTTAGCATCTTACCGAAATAAAAAGTGTTGCTCGGTTTAGAAGATGATATATTCTTTCTTTTGATTTGTCTCAAAAATTTAGTCTTTTCAGATATTATACCACTAGTTAAACCCTCTAAGACTGTAGCCTTTTGTTGGTAACCGTATTTTTTCCGAGACTTTTTTGTTGAGTCCCTAATTTTTGCACCCTGCTTCCTTGAGTACTGCAGCATAGATTATGATAAATTTGTTAAATATGAAAAAAAAATAAGTAGTTGAGGGTTAAAAAAGTAATAAATAATAGCTACAAATTGATGAAAAGATGTCACGATCCAAAAATACAAAGGTCATAATGACACGTGTCACGACAAACCTTGACAAGTAAGTCTATCACTCAAACTGATAAACAACGAAAAAATACAAAAATATCCCCAAGGTAAGGCCTCTAGAACAAAGTTGAATCACATAAATACGATAAAAGGGGAAAGAATAAAATCAACACATGCAGCTATAACATACCAAAACCTGGTGTCAATAGTATAAGAACTACTAATACAATCTCAGAGTCAAATACATCAGAAAAATAACCACAAAGGAAAAGATCTGTCTTCAAACACTAATAAAGACATGACTGATACAAAAAGATAGAGGTGAACTCTGAACATATGAATGTCCAACCGCTACCTTGAGATATCTGAAGGCGCCCGAAATCAACCAGTTTGAGGCACACCCAAGCCTAAAGCTGCAATAAAAGGGTGAAGTAGGAGTGAGTACGGTTCACTTGTACTCAGTAGGTATCATAAGACGACTGAGCAAACTAGAAAATAAAGCATACAAAATACATACTAAGGGCACATCACCTGTAATCGGAAAATGTCCCATAATGGTAGCCCACGCCGCTTGTACTAACAGTTTTATAATATCCATATATATAATACAACAACACATAAGATAAAGATACAGATATACACAACATCACATGCAAGAAGAATAAAAAAGGTACATGTAAATACAAGATGATCAAATAGAAGAAAAGAAAGGTAAGCCAAATACATAGATAACAAGTCAATATAGCAATACAACACAACATAAGCACAATAAAGTAAGTACAATGTATATAATAATGATGATGATCATGATGATGCACAAGGTCATCGTACAACCTTTGAAATCATTGCACAATTCTCGTATACACCTACGGAGCTAAATCTTCCCAACATAGGACTCATGCGGGGTTTGTCAACCTGTATGAAATTCACATATCTCATCTCTCTTTTCTGACACATCCCTCGAAAAGGTTGTTATAAGGTGTTACAATATCTCCTCCCCAACACATTTCTCGGGAAGAGTTTTAAAAAGGTATTGTCAGTGTTACTCAGGTATTGCCATGGTGGTGTATCAATGTTTCATGAATGAGTATGATATGAGGATGTAATGTTCACAACCAATCACAATGAGTATTTCCACAACCAATCACATAATATAATTTCCACAACCAACCATAATGATACATTTCCACAACGAACCACAATAATACATTTCCACAACCATGTGAGCTAATATCCACTCATTATTTCTGTTTCATCCATGAATTTTCATATGTCTCATATACCAACAAGTATAAATATATAATAATACATCAATGGTACCACCTTAGGCATTTCAAAAAACATAATACAATTATTCACATGTATTCAAGGCTATCAACATCATATAGGACCCCGCAGAGTCACACACATCAGATAATATCTTAATTTCAATAATACATGACATATAGGCCCCACACGAGCACAACACAAAGACAATTATTTTTCATAATTAGTTGCTACCCTTAACATGCATTTTGTACCATCATTTACTACCCAATCCAATCTGAAAGAGTTAAGACATAACCTACCTCAAAAGTCAAAATACAACAATTAAGACTTTTCCCCCAAAGCCCTACTCCTCACGAATGGTCCGAAAATCTACTAAAAATATCAAATATGAAATCTACACATCAAAATAAAGCCAACGATACCCATATTGACTACTTTTGGTTTTGGGTCAAAATGGACCCCCGAAACAGGATTTTAAAAAAAGGGAAAAATCATAAATTTACTCTAAAAATGTGTTCCCTATATTTTTAGAAAACTAAGATAAAAACTCAAGTCAAATCGAGTCAAAAATGAGGTTCAAGTCGAAGAAAAATTATTTTTAAACTTTACCGGGTAAAATCTTTAAAATTCAGATTAAAATCAAGAATCGAAGTTGCTTTGAAGATTAAATTGATGAAAAACTACTTATTATAAGATTAAAATATGATTCAAGTGAAAAAAAAAAGTGAAATTGGGGTTTAAAATCAAGCTCTGAGATTTTTGGAGTTTTGAGAAATTAATCAAGAAATTACTAAAAAAATGGGTGATTTCTTACCTTAAATCCACAATGGAATCAAGAAATAGATGTTAATCTAGCTTCTCAACCTCCCACAAGCTTCACTTTTAAACTCTCAAAATATTTTAGGGTATAACTCTCAAGAGGCAAGATGAAAAATGAGCAAAATGGGCCAAAACAACTATTTTAATAGTGCAGAAAAGCTGCACTAGCAAAGAAAAAGTTGCTATTTTTTTTAAATCCAACCCAGACTTCGACCGGGTGTCGGAATTCGTTCGGCGTTTGATATATGCAAACGAACTATGCAACCATACTAAATTCGATTCTTGAAACTCAATGGCGATATCAAATTTTCAAAAAAAATATCATTTTCGCAAAGTTGACCTCCGAAATTCAAAATCACAATTTTTCAAATTGAGGGTCGAAATGAGATTTAAAAATCGTAAAATTACACTAAACATGTTACCACCCTAAAATCTAAATTTTGGATCTACTGGAAAAGTCAAATTTTCTATCCGAGATCATTTTGACTAAATGTAGGCCCATACCCATATTTTTAATTTTCTAACTTTCCGATCAATAAGTCGAAATGAGCTCGGGTGCACTGGGACCTGAACCAAAGGTCTACCTAGCCTAAAATTGATATTCCAAAGCTGCTGATACAGTCCGTTCAGTCATCCGTAGCACGATTCAAAAGATATCTACATAAGTCTAAAATAAGACTCTCAAAGCCATCAAAAATCACAATATCGCATAAATGGGACAAAAATGCATCAAAAACCAGGTCAATCACCCCCCACACCCCAAAAATATCATAATGTAACTATGGAAAAGGGTAAAACAATAAAATCACACAGAAACACACAATTCATATATTTCATCAAAAAGTTAGTCATTACAAAAGACCCTCTTTGAAAGAATGTGACATGAGGAAAAAAAGAAAAAGAAAAAATTATCTGAAAAAATGATTGAAACATTCTTGGTATAATGACATTACTAGAGGAAAAAAAACTATTGAAGAAAGGGACAAAAAAAGTGAAGAAAATAATAGGCAAAGAAATACAGAAGTGCAAAGTTCTTAGGAAAGTGTAAGTCACTATTATATAGTTTTTCTATATGTCCCCTAGCCAACATTACAACTCGTAAAAAAGTCCTATTTGATTCTATTCACGCATACTTAATTAGTGGAGTTGTACATAATGGAAGAGCCTATGGTTCTTCGTGCATATATATGAATTTCTTTGTGAGTGTGAGAATTGTGCTTTAATGCTAAGTTCTTAAATTATATTCAATCTTTTGAATTTAGTGCGTGGATTTTTCTTTGGTGAGGACACTTGTTTCGTGATATATTGGTGATATTATTAGATTTCTTTGACAAGAGTAGGTGAACAAGCTTAAATTTGATGAGTTAAAATCCGTCTTTGAGGTTAGAAGGTTAGAGGTTTGTTGTTTGTTTGTATATCTTGCATAATGATTAAAAAGTGTACATGATATTTTGAATTGCAATATCACCAAGTTTCTTATTTCAACCAAAGTGGTAGTATTTCTAGCTTGATTGTTCGAGGACGAGCAAGATTCTAAGTGTGGGGTGGTAATGTGAAGCCAAAAATATATGTTTTTAGTCATTATTTGTCTCATATTTAGTATTTTTATTTGTCTTTTTTTATTGTTCGAGAACGAGCAAGATTCTTAGTGTGGGTGGTGATGTGGGGTCAAAAATATAT
This sequence comes from Capsicum annuum, assembly GCF_002878395.1. Classification (NCBI taxonomy): domain Eukaryota; kingdom Viridiplantae; phylum Streptophyta; class Magnoliopsida; order Solanales; family Solanaceae; genus Capsicum; species Capsicum annuum. The sequence goes on from NC_061117.1 coordinate 35,251,654, forward strand.
GTTTTTAGTCATTATTTGCCTCATATTTAGTCCTTTTATTTTTTCTTTTTGGGCATTAATTTTATGGCTTATACTTAATATTATATTTTGACATGTAGAATTGCAATAGTGTGAAGATGAAAAGATTTATACCTAAAATGAATTAGCGGCGGAAGATCATAGAGGAAATCAAGCTGGCAGCTTAATGAAATCTATATATAATATAAAGGAAGGTCATAGAGAAGGTGATGTGGCATCTCTCTATGACCTCCATTCCTATTTATCTTTATTCTCTTATTTTTACGTATCATTTTATCTCATTTTTTTAATTTAAAATTGAAAATATATGGAAAAAAATTAATTTAATGCAACATAAAAAACATTACTTATTGTAGTGAAATGAATTGGGTTGTTGAGTGTCCTAACTCCCTCCACTGATAATAACGGATTGGCTCATTATGTAAGAAAATAAGTCAATAAATACTTTTTCACTTCATATTCTTATTAACTCCACCAAAGGAGGCAATCATAATGTAAGAAAAACCAATTGTTGCCTTTTTTTTTAATTTTTTTCATTGATCAATTTATTTAATAATTAAAAATTTTATCATATTTATTGCATCTAATTATATCTTATGATTTATAAAAAAAAAACTTCATCTATTTACATTTTCTACTTAAATAGCATGTCTCCTCAACTCTCTTTTCACTCTATAAATAACATCCATCTTATGCATTTGTTGGATGTTCATTTTCATGTTCTTTTTCAATAATAATAATAACTATAATGTATATGTATATTTTTCTCTTTTTTATCAATTTTTTCCTTCTTCAATCATGTATTTCATAATCGAAAGAGAGAACTTGAAAATTTTGATGTGGCAATACGGCTACCACTTCAAAGAAGATCATACATATATTCTTTAGATTTTCTTATATCAAAATAGTCAAACAGAAATTCATCAAGCTGAAAAAGAATGTTTGATGGTGATGTAAAATTTTTAGAGATGAATTTAAAAATTCATTTAGACATATCTGGTATTCCTATATATAGAAGTATTACTTAAATGTTTTGTGAGTTTTTAATTTTCTTTAAACTTTTATCAAAGAAGTTGACATATTATACAATAACCAATTAATTTGTTCGTGAATTTCTGATTTGTGTTACGTTTGGGTATTAAAATATGCACACGTCTATTCTCCATGATATTCATGAAATATTTTTATGACAGTTATTTGTCAAGATTTAACTAGGATCGAAACTCTTAAAGTTGGATCTAGACAAATTTGCAAAACGTTCTGAAAGATCAAGCAGAAGAAGTCTACAAAAATATCATTAATCTTTCTTGACACCGATGTTGCAATTTCTTTTCTTAATTTGATGTACAATTTCTAAAAAAAATAATATACACATCCAAAATAATTATGCTCTTTCCCCATATGGATAGCTCCTCCAATCATTCTCTTCTAAATTGTAAATCTTTACTTTTAAAAACTACTACAAATATGCATATTTATGTAAAATGACACATGATTCTATGATTGTTACTTTGGATATTGGGAGTATTATATATGGAGCTATATTGTAAAAGAGGTATATGAAAAGTCTATATACTAATATAACTAATTAAGAATATATAAGGTGATATAGTATCTTTTTTTTCATATAACTTGAAAAATTATTTATCATTTTTCTGATTTTTTTTGTTGGATCGCTTTTTCTGCATTTAGCTATTTATTTTATTTTTAACAGTTTAAAAAAATCTTTAAATTCAATTAATCAACTTTTCATCTTCTACTATAATTGTCTTCTTATTAGATATTTGAATATGCATTTACATATTCTTCCACCTCTAAATCTTTAAAAGTTTTTATTCTAATCGTGCATCGATCTCTAAATCTTTAAAAGTTTTTATTCTAATCATGCATCGATTATATAATAAAGAAGAACAATATTAAAAGAGTAAGAAAATAAAATAGAAAGATCACAACAGGTACTCACATTTTTAACCTGCTATATATATTTCTTTTTAAAAAAAAAAACAACCAATAGTTAATGTCTTAATTATATTCATTTAATTACGTCTCTTAATTTTCTTAATTGAATATTTCACCCCTGCTGCATGATTGTTTCAAAGATAAGTTTTTATATTTAATTAAATGAAAATTATGATATGACTAATTGGTAAAAATGACATCAAAAGGTAATTAATAAGCTCAGTAGTTTCATGTTATTCATGAGTCGCAAAGCAATAATTTTAGATTTGAAGCAAAAAATCTTCCTTCAAACTTTTATGTCTAATGAGCTATATCTACGTTCAATAGTATGAATCAAAGAAAGATTGTTTCTCCTTATTAGCATCAAAACTAATTGATTTAATAAAAAGCTTGAGACAAATAAATATGTATTATGTTCCTATTATGTCCAGCAAATGGCTTGTGAGATTGCCCAGGATAAGTTATTTTTTTTATATGTTGCATTTATATTCTAAAAAATTATTTCTTTTGTAGAAATAATTTTTTAAAACTAAATGTAGTAATTTATGTCTATTTTTATTTATCATCATTCTTTTATTTTTTTTGTTTTTCATTATATTTATAACCTTTTTATTTACAAAAGAATATATTTATGAATTATGATTGCGCAAAGAGCGATCAAGTACACTAGTTAATTTATTAAAATAATCTAATATGACCTTAAAACAAAATTGAGGCGTGAATTGTAGCCGACAATCCAGTGGTCGTTCGCATTTGCAGCATGTCACGCAGGAAGTTGCTGCTCCGCGATAAATTTTTTTAGTTTATTTTAGACCAAGTTATTTTATTTGGAGAATTTTCATACACCATAAATATTTCAATAAAATCAGTTTATACAGAATTTTTGACCTAGAGAGAGCTACAAGTTTGTAACGATCTGAAAAATTGATAAAATATATGAAATGAGTATTTCTATGTGATTTGACTGTCTTACCTCTCCCAGTAGTTACATTATGGTATTTCTAGAGTGTGGGGGTGATTGGCACGGTTCTCGAATATCTTTTGGTACCATTTATGTGATATTATGATTTTTGATGGCTACGAGAGCCTAATTTTGGACTTATGTGAATATCTTTTGATTCGTGGAAAGGATGGTTGAACTGACTGCGCCAGAAGCTTTTGAATATCTATTTTAGTCTATGTAGACCTTTAGTTCAGGTCCTGACGCACCCGAGCTCACTTCGACCTTTGGTCGAAAAGTTAAAAAATTAGAAATATAGGTATGGGACCCATATTTGGTTGAAACGGTCTCAGATGGAAAATTCAACTTTGTCAAAGTGCCCGGAACATCAATTTTAGGGTGGTAACATATTTGGTGTGATTTTACGGCTTTTAAATCTCATTTCAATCTTCGATTTGAAAAATTATAATTTTGAGTTTTGGGGGTCAACTTTGTGAAAATGATATTTTTTTCAAAAATACGATATCTCCATTGTGTACAGAGCATCAAATTCAGTATGGTTATATAGTTCATTTGTGTATATTGTACTCCGAACAAATTCTGGATGCCCCGTCGAAGTACGGGTTGGACTTAAAAACAACTTTTCAATAGCTGGTGCAGAAAAATCTGTACTATTAAAGCAGCTTTTTGGGCCCATTTTGCTCATTTTTTATCTTTTCTCTTGAAAGTTAAATCCTAAAGTAGTGTGAGAGCTTAAACGTGGAGCTTGTGGGTGCTTTAAAGACTATATTAACATCTATTTCTTGCGTCTCTTACGGATTTAAGGTAAGAAATCACCTCTTTTCTTAATAATTTCTTGATTAATTTCTCAAAATCTCAAAATCATAGGGTTTGATTTTAAACCCCAATTTTACTCCTTTTCACTTGAATAAAATTTTAATATTATAATTACTAGTTTTTTATCAATTTAACCTTCAAACAACTTGGTTTCTTGATTTTAACCCGGATTTTAAAAGTTTTACCCGGTAAAGCTTAAAAATAATTTTTCTTCAATTTGAATGTTGTTTTTTACTCAATTTGACTTGAGTTTCCAGCTGTAGGTTCCTACAAATGTGGGAAACATGTTTTTAAAGTAAAGTTACAATTTTGTCCATCTTTTTCGAAAATCTATTTCGGAGGTCCGTTTTGACCCGAATCAAAAGTAGTTAATATGGGTGTCGTTGATTTTATTTTGACGTGTAGATTTCATATTTTATATTTTTAGTGGATTTGAAGATTTTTTTGAAAAGTAAGATCTTGGGTTTGAAGTGTAGCGGACCAATTTCGATATTTGAGGTAGGTTATGGCTTAACTCTTTCAGGTTAGGGTGGGTAGTAAAAGATGGTACAAAGTTTATTTTAAGGATAGAAAACAATCATGAAATATGAATATCTATATGTTATGCCCGTGTAGGGTCCTGAATGTGATGTAATTATTAAATCTGAGATATCATGTGATATGTGTGACCGTGCGGGGTCTTATATGATGTTGGTAGCCTGGAATACATGTGAATAATTGTATTATGTTGTTGGAAATGCCTAATGTGGTGCCTTTGACATGTTGTGATATATTCATACTTTGTGGGCATATGAATCATGTGAAAAATTCATGGATAGTGAAAATAATAAGTGGATATTGGCTTACGTGGTCGTGAAATTGTAATATTGTGGTTGGCTATGGATATACATTGTGGATTTGTTGCGAAAATATTCATTTTTAATGGTTGTAAACATTGCTTCCTCATTCTTATGTCATCATATGCATCATTTCACTTCTTTGTTTTACTACTTTATATATATTTGTTATCATGTATGTGTACTGTAACGACCTGAAAATTTGATGAAATATGTAAAATTTGTGATTTTGTGTGATTTGACTATTTTACCTTTTCCCGCTGTTGCATTATGGTATTTTTGGGGTGTGGGAGTGATTGACATGATTTTTGATGCATTTTGGTATCATTTATGCAATATCGTGGTTTTTGATAGCTTTAAGAGTCTTATTTTGAACTTATAGGGATATCTTTTGATCTATGTGATGAATGACCGAACGGACTATGCCAACAGCTTCGAAATATCAATTTTAGGCTAGGTATACCTTTGGTTTGGGTCCTGGTGCACCCGAGCTCATTGCGACCTATTGATCGAAAAGTTGGAAAATTGGAAATATAGGTGTGGGATCCACATTTGATCAAAATGACCTCAGATGGAAAATCTGACTTTGTCAGTAGATCCGGAATGTCGATTTTAGGGTGTTAGCATATTTGGTGTGATTTTACGGCTTTTAAATCTCATTTTGACCCTCGGTTTGGAAAGTTGTGGTTTCGGGCTTCCAGGATCAATTTTGTGGAAACGACATTTTTTGGAAAATTTGGTATTGCCATCGCATCCAAAATATCAAATTTAGTGTGGTTGCATATTTTGTTTGCTTAAATCGAACTCCGAACGAATCCCGGGCATCCCGTCGAAATCCATCTCGACTCAAAAGGAAAAAATCTGCATTGCTGTTGCAGAAAATCTTCAATATAAATAGCAGGTTTTCACCTTTTTTTGGCCCATTTTACTCATTTTCTTCTTGCCTCTTGGGAGCTAAACCCTAAATAGTTTGGGAGCTTAAAAGTGAATTTTGTGAGAGCTTGGGAAGCTAGATTAACACCTTTTTCTTGATTTTATTATGGATTTAAGGTAAGAATTCACCCTTTTCTTAGTAATTTATTCATTAATTTCTCAAAACCCCAAAATTTTAGGGCATGATTTTAAATCCAAATTTCACTCATTTTCACTTGAATAACATTTTTATCTTATATTACTAGTTTTCATCAATTTAACCTTCAAAACAACTCTGATTCTTGATTTTAACCCGAATTTCAAATATTTTACCCGGTAAAGCTCAAAAATGATTTTTCTTCGATTTGAACCTAGTTTTTGACTCGATTTAATTCAAATGTAGGTTCCTAAATATATGAAGAACATATTTTTAAAGTAAAGTTCCGATTTTATCCTTCTTTTTCAGAAACCCATTGGGGGGTCCGTTTTGACCCCGAGCCAACAATAGTCAATATGGGTGTCGTTGGATTTATTTTGGGGCATAAATTTCATATTTGATATTTTTAGTGGAGTTCGGTATTATTCGTGAAAAATAAGGTTTCGCGTTCAAGTGTAGCAGACTGATTTCGGCTTTCGAGGTAGGTTATGGCTTAACTCTTCAGACTGAGTTAGGTAGTAAATAATGGTACAAAATGCATGTTAAGGGTGGGAACTAATCATGAAAAATGTCTATCTATATGTTGTGCCCGTGAAGGGCCTTATATGTGATGTAATTGTCGAAATTGAGATATTATGTGATATGTTTGACCGTGTGGGGTCCTATGTGATATTGATAGCCTTGAATACGTGTGAATAATTGTGTTATGTTATTTAATGTGGTACCATTGGTGTATTGTGATTATATTCATACTTTATTGGCATATGAGACATGTGGAAGTTCATGGATAAGACGAAAATAATAAGTGGATATTGGCTCACGTGGTTTTGGGAATGTATCATTGTGGTTGGTTATGGAAATATATCATGTGATTGGTTGTGGAAATTCTTATTGTGATTGGTTGTGAGCATTACATCTTCATATCATACTTATTCATGAAACATTGGTACCACTGTGGCAACATCTGAGAAA